>NC_079495.1:40967254-41062718 GCF_030052815.1 Hevea brasiliensis | reverse complement strand
TTCTTTAGTTTCCTCAAAATTAAAGTGGCGACTCCTCATTCTTTTCCACTTCGGTGAGGGTTCGTTCAGGTGACCACAAAAACACCTTGCGACACATACTAGTCAACTAGGTAAACTAGGGCACATTATAAATTAATTATTGAATTCTTCAATTTTTGGAGTTCACTAACTATTATATAATTCACAAATCAATGCATATGTTGACCTTTTTAGGTAATATGGATAAGTTGTTTCTAGCATCAATATGTCACAATTTATATTTCAATATGCTGCCAATATAGTGCAATTTACCATTTTTAGAAATTGGCATTCATTGCCAAAGTGCTTCAAGCATCATTGTATGTAAAATGTCAAATTCTCAATTTTTATGTGCTAGATTGGTCTAGCTTAAAGTCCTATTTCTCTTGGTTTTTAGCTTCTGGTCAAAGAAGAAAAATTGTTCTGTGTCTTATTGCACGCGAGGCAAAATTTCAGGTCATTCTAAGTTGTATAGACCAAGATATGGTCAATTTACTAAAGCTGGACAGATTGCACCTTTAGTGCAAAATTTGGTCAATTTTAGGTCACTTTTGATTCGGCAGTTTTTGTACTCGAATTTGTGCAAGCCATTTGACTTGGTTCTGGCCATTTCTGGGCTTTGGTGTCTTCATAAAAATTGTAGATCTATGTCTAAACTAACCATGGTAAAAATTTTAAGTCAATTAGACCTGTTTTGAGTGAGTTATGGTCATCCTAATGATTACTGTTCATATAGTCAAAAATATGGGTTGCAAGGTTGCTATTCCGGATTTGATCATTTTTAAGGTCAGTTTCTAGGCAGAATTTTGGCAACATTTCTCCACGAAAGTTGGCCTATTTGGTGTCTAGTTTCATCCCCCATTGGCGTCATACCAATTGGGTTTACATTTTGGCACTTATGACCTAATTTAGGTACTGCCATCAATACACAACCTGCACAAAACACATACACTTCCAATTTGATATTCCTTCTCCTCCTCATTACTTCAATATTCAATTAATGACACTTCCATATATATATACTGTACACAATTCCAGAAACAATTTTTGGGTAGAACATTCAAGTGCTTAATGCACACAATTCACCATTAAGTTTAACATTCACTTCCACCAAAATTCAACATATCTCAATGTCAATATTACACATACACTTCAACCTACTCATACTTCAATATCAATTACACATGCTGCCCACAATTTAACACTATCATAATTCATTAATAAACTTCATATTCACACACAAATTCATCATATTATGGGCTGCCAAATATGGCAGTTTGCCAAAGCATCAAGGTTCCATTTCAAACCCTTAATTCAAGCATTACATACACATACTTAGATTTTAACTTACTACATCTTCCATTTGAGTTAATCAATCATAATTCCCATCCATTAGAGGTAAGAAAAACTCAAATACAACAATTATTCATGGCTGCCAAAAATGGACAATTACATATCTCAAGGTTTTCTTCATTTCTCTTCACCAAAATACTCACCTCAATCTAAACACAAGGTTTACTAAAGCAAGGGAGAGGTTTTGGACACTTACCTCTTGAGAGCTTTCCCAAAACCTGATCAAATCATTCCTTTCTTGCTCCCAAAAGCTTCCTCAAGTTGAGTGTGCAAGCTTTAATGAAGAAATTATGGTGAAAGATGGCTTGAAGATGGTTGCATGGTGGTTGAACAAGCTTCGGCTATGGAGGATTCATGGAGTTTTTCATTTGGTTAGTTCTTATCTTTGAGGTTGAAGATGGTAGTTTTAGTCCACTAAAGCTTAATATGGGTCCTTTAAGATGTCACTAGTGGAGCACTAACTTGGTTAAATAATTCATAAATCTTAATTTCCTTAATTTTGCTCATTTGCCACTAATCTTTTACTATTTACATAATGTATCCTATTTTAATTTTTCATGACATTTCCTAAGTGCAATATCATTTATTCTTAATGGACATTGAGGTCAAAAGGCAACTCTAGGTGTCAAATAACCAAAATGCCCCACTTTGAGTTATATTCCTGATTTTTTGGTAACACCAATTTTTGTCTGTTTCTCGATTTTTTTGTTTTTCTTTGTACTAATTTATTAATTTTTCTTTGATATTTCTAGTGTTAATTACATTTCAATAAACCTTTATTTATGTCTAAAAATTAAATTTTGAGGGTTTCCTGCGGTTCTGTGGTCGGCAACGGCCTTCCCAGTGCAGTCACCCATCGCTGCGGTGTCAGCTCGTTTAACTTAGCTTCATTTTTTCTCTTTCATTTTTCTTTGATTTTTCTTAAATTTTCTTTTTATTTATTTCATCATTATATGTCTGTTCACTATCACCGAGGTGTAGTTCTAGACATTCTGACTTGCCTAGACTGTTATTTAGCCACTGGAGCAATAAAACGTACAAAATACATACAGTGGGGATGTTACATTGTGCATTGATTATATGTAGTTGAATAAGGTCACTATGAAGAACAGGTACCCTCTACCCCATAGTGATGATTTATTTGATCAACTAGCCAGAGCTAGCTATTTTGCGAAGATAGATTTGAGGTCCTAATACCATCAGTTGAGGATTAAGGAGATAGACATTCTGTAGACTACCTTTCAGACCAGATATAGGCATTATGAGTTTCTTATGATGTTATTTGGGTTAACCAATAGCCCAGTTGCATTCACGGATCTCATGAATAGGGTGTTTAGGCCTTATCTGAATCACTTTGTGATTATCTTTATTGATGACATACTAGTGTACCCTAAAAGTTCCAATGAGCATACATAGCGTTTAAGAATAGTTCCTCAGATGTTGAGAGACCATTCGTTGTATGCCAAGTTCTCTAAGTGAGAGTTTTGGCTAAAGTATAACGACCCAAGCTAAGGGCCATTATTGACACTAGGGATCAAGTTAGCTTAAGGTTGTTGGAACTTATAGCAAGCCTAAAACCTATAAAATATACACATATTTTTATATCTCGCCATCTCTAGGCATACTCCAAACCATTACACTTTAGTCATTTCCTATGTATTTAGACATTTATAACATAAATTTGGTTTAGAATTTGAAGCTTAACATACATAAGCTTTAAAGCTTAATGGTTCAACATGAATACTCTAAAAAAGGGTTAACGTAACATATACATTATCATACTTAAAAATATTACATAACTCTAATTTTTGTTAATTACAAAGACAATACTATCCTTTCACATTTTACATGTTCATCTACCTATACATTATACATAAAGGAAAAGGCTAAAGCTACCCCTGATGCTCTCTCTTCAAAAAACTCTTCTAGTCTTGTAACCTTGCATCAAGGGGTTAGGGAAAAGGGGTAAGCTTTCACAAGCTTAGTAAGTAAACTAACCAACGATAATTATATCATTTAATTCATGCATATGCAATGCATCATTCATATAGGTCTTCATATCATAAATATTTCACGTAGTATGGTCGTGTCACCAGTAACTCCCTAAATCCAATGTGCCCAACTCATACAGAGGCTCCTCAGGACTTTCGCTTAAAACATGACATGTGTCGCGCACCTAGAACAACTTATAGATCTCCCTTGATGTGTAACACCCCTATTTATATAGTTTGGTATATTTCACTATTCTGGTGACCGGTGTCAGTCCGAAAAACTGAGGGGATTAGAACTATACTTAAGACAACTAGATAAGCCCTGAACACAAATAATTAGTAATTGCCAATTAGTTAAGTATAAATAAGAAAAACAGAACATAAGAAGTTAAATGAGCCGAGAGTCACAGCGATGGGTGACCTTCTCAGGAAGGACTGTGAAGTCGATTTAAACTCAAATTTCGAACCATAAAATGTGACGCTGCGGTCCTTAGGACTATTGTGAACACAGTGGAAAAGAGAAAATCATGAAAAGGAATTATTAAGCCAGTCAAATAATTAGATCAGAGATCTGAAAGAAATATTGAATTCTTTGCAAACCGGGTCGAACCGGCGATGGGCAATTTGGTCAATTGACCCCGAGAGCTGACTCCTGACCTAACTGTCAAATAAAATCAGAGAAAAGAAAATTTTAGAATTGGGAATTAAATTAAAGAACTAATGGAAAAATAAATAGAAAAAAACAAAGAAAAAGAAAAAGTGAAAAGTGATGACATCATGCATGATGCAATAAACACTAATTAAAGAAAATAAAATTTGGAGAATTAGTGGTCTTCCATAAGGATAAATACATAAAAGAAAAAGAAAAGAAAAGAAAAGAAAAAAAAAAGGGGGAAAGTCTTCTTCATTCCTGTCCACTTCTCTCTCTCTCTCTCAAAGTTCTCTCACCCTTGAAACTCCATGGAAGCTCATTTTGAGCTTGATCAAACCCTAAATCCCACCATAGAAAATTAAACTTTCATCATTAAATCTTGAATTCAAGCTTTGATAGAGAACTTGACAACAAAAAGAAGAAGAAAAGAAGAAGTCTTGAAGAGGTGAAAATTCAAAGTGAGGTTAGTAAGACAAAAGACAAAATACATAAATAAAATAAAAAAAAAGAAACAAAGTCATCTTCCTTATTATCCTTGCCGCCCCACCTCTCTCTCCATTCTTACTCACCTTGTTCCACCATTGTTAAGAGAAAGAAAGCTTGAATTTCCCTACTTTCTTCCATAAATTCACAAAGTCCCAACAGAAAAAATTCTCTTCACATGTTGAGGAAGCATTAGAGAGTAAAAAGAAGAAGAAAGAATTGAAGAAAGGAAAGCTTAGAAACCCTCCAAGCAAAGGTTAGTCTTCTAACTTCCAATTATCTAATCAAATGCATGTTTAGTTATTTAAATGAGCTTAGAAACTAAAGAAATGAAATAAAAACACTTGTGGAGGACTAAACTGAAATTTCAGCCAGCATGATGGGGAGTGTGATTTGCATGGTTTGATGGATTTGAATGAGTATATGAAACTCAATTAGTTGAGTGATTATAGTTAAAAGCTTTGAATTGGTTAAATGCAACAATTAGTGTGAATTAGGGTTTTGGACATTAGGGTTTAGAGATAAAAATGTGAGAAACTTATAAATGATGTCTTTGACCTAGTTTAAGGAGAGAAATGGTCAATTGTGACCTAATGAGGTGTGTTAGGAGTGTTTGAATCAAAAGCAAATTCGGATTGAGTGTGGTCATGCTATCTGCAGCATGACCAAGTTACCTTTGAAGGACCAAAAATGAAAATTTAGAAGTCCAATTGGTATAAGACCAATTGGGAATGAAAGTAAACACTAAATGACACAATTTTGATTTAGGAAGCATGCTCAAAAAGTGACCAAAACCTAGTGAACAAATTGACCAAACGCGAAAAATCTCGATCTTCAGATAAAATGACCAAATGAACAAAGATTTGGTCAGAATTTGAGCTAGGCAGGTATAAATGACCTAAAATTTGACCAGTGGATAGTTGAGATACAGGCCTAAAATTTTCATGAAGAACACAAATCCAAATTATGCTATTAACCAAGTCATTTGGCCACCCAAAGTTGGTGACCTAAAACTACCAGAACCAAAAATTGCCTAGAATTCTGGGTTGAGTCTAATTCGGCAGCCATGGTTCAAATGGCTATAACTTGAGCTACAAAACTCTAATTGGAGTGATTCAAAAAGGAGAATAAATTTAAGACAATAGGGAACATTTTCTATGAAGAAAGTTTTGCCAAATTCCAACAGTAAGATGACCAATGGAACAGTGCAACCTTAGACACCAAAATTGAAAATTATCAAATTTGCTTAAAAGACTTAGAAATTAAATAAACAACCAAAACCAACAAATTTAGTGACCAAAATGTGGTATATGGGTGAAGTTGGAATTCCCATACCTATTAAGCCTTAGAAAGTCAACAATTTGACTTGAATAGTATAGTGAATAGTAACCTCGAAACACAAATTCAAGAACATCGAGTTTAGCACGTTAGAGCTAGGTAAAAGTGAAGTTAAATTTATTTTTGGATGTATGCTAAGTTATGGTACTGCAACATTGTAAAATTGTGTGTTTCAGTTGAAAAGAATACCGGGAAAGAACTCGAGGAACTGAGTCAAGGCCAAGAGACGACTCACTTGAGGTTTGTGCACAACATCACTATGCTTTAAAATTCATTGATAAAGTGAATGAAATATGTATTTTACTTTTGCTTTGAATTGTTGAAAGTTTATTTGTGACATTATTTATGATATTTTGATTTAAACTGTGAAAGTTATTGTGTATATTTGAAATAGTAATGTTTAGCAAATTGTTAAGATAAGTTTTGAAACCACAGTGTCATGATCATATATTTGAACAGCTCATTAGCATGACTAGTGGGGGTAATTAGTTTCGAATTTTGATTCCTTCTCTAGAGAAGTGTTGAGGTGTGCCAGTAGAAGAGGATTTGAATGGATATCCATATATTTGAGCTAGCTAGCCTTGTGATGTGACTTCTCCTTAGCCTCTGGCTATTGAGATTATATTTGTTTCGAATGGCATGATCTAACTGTGGGTTTTATGAAATGTGTTTGATACTTCGAAATGAAATTGTTTGGAATAAAATCTCATAATTCATGTTTTGTGTTTAACTCGCATGCTCAGTTCAATTTTTGAATAAATGTGATTTAAATTCTGCATAAAGATTATTTTAGTATGTTGTGCACCACTGAGTCCTAGTACTCAGCGATAGCTGTTATTGCTGTCGCAGATTTAGAGACTAGAGGAGCAGCAGAGTGAGCTGCTGAGGATTATCGAGCGACTCATCCTGAAGTTATATCGGGTATATTTTATACCCTGATTGTAGAAATTTATTTTGATATATGTAATGTACATAAATGTATAGACATATAAATTCGGTCTTGAACAGTTCGTACAAAGTTTGTATAAAGTTATAATAAAATTTAGTTTGGATTTTTCCAATGTAGACTTTAGTATGATGTATATATAGATTGTTGTCTTTAATGAATGGAAATGTTTATTTTAATTTGAATGAAATTGGTAAATATTATTTTAATGATTATTGAATTCTGGAATTTGAGAAATGTTGACTGTTGAATTTTGAGATTTGAGAAATTGGTTGAGATTGATTGTGAAATTGAAGTAGTTATTGAGAAAAATTATTGGAAGTGTTTTTTTCAGGTATTTGAAGAATTGTTTTCTCAAAATACGATTTTAACTCACAAAATTTTTATAAAATTTACAGAAAAATAAAATGGGCCAAAAATTTCAATTAGCCTTCAACTTTAATTAAATGTTTTGATACTAATTAGAAAATGCTCACCACTTATCAAAAGTAAGAAAATTGTTTTAAAATCCCTTATAGGGTACTTAATGAGTTATCGGTAGGTGAAGTTCGATAGTTCATTAGGTATTCTACGGGATCATGTTATGCCTTACAGAGGGGCAAGGTGTGACATGTTTTAGTGGTATCAGAGCAAAATTTTTGAAGTATGTTTTGACTTGAGAATTTGTGTATTTCCTTGTTAATTACAACTGCTCAATGTCCATATTTGTTACATACAGTGCATTAAATCATAAATATGAACTAACAGAGGGAAATCTCCATGTGTTATTTATTCAAGAGATACCCTAACTTTAGACTGAAATGGAAGAAGGGGATCACTCAGTCGAGCAATCTGTTGAAGCTGAGGCACAAGGGGAAGCCCCAGCTCTACAGAATGTTAGTGGATCAGTAGCACCAGTCCCACAAATGCCGTAGTTTCCTGCACAGTTTACACAGCAGATGGCTGCGATATTTCAACAAATGGCTGGGGGTGTGCCTGCTCAAGCTCCACCCCAGACACCTGTGGCACAACCACTGCCTTCAGCCAGATAGTATGACAAGTTATTGAAGTATGAAGCTACTGAATTTAAGGGTACAATAGACCCGCTTGAGGCAGAGCAATAGCTTGAAAGAATGGACATAGTGTTCAAGAAGCTGCATTGCCAAGATGAACTGTAGTTTGAATACTCTGTGTCTCTACTGCAAGGGGATGCGTATGATTGGTGGAAGACCATCCCCCACAGTTTGGCTAAACCACCAGTGCTAACCTGGGATGACTTCATCAGAGAATTCAGACAGAAATACATCCCAGATGCATATGTTGATCAGAAATTGCAAGAATTTTTGAGTTTGAAACAAGGGAACAGATCAGTAGCAGAGTATGAGAGGGAGTTCTCCCACTTAAGTCATTATGCTAAGAGTCTCCTTTCCACCAGTAAGGCAAGGTGCAAAAGGTTTGAGACTGGTTTGAAGCCCAGTATAAGGACGCAAGTTGTGGGATTCCGACACAGCAACTTCTCAGAACTCATGTCTCAAGCACTTGAGCTGGAGAGAATTGAATCAGAAGCAACCCCAGCAAAAGAAAAATCAGAAAAAGTTGAAAGATCAGAAAAGACAAGAGGGAAAAGTCAGTAGAACAGAGTTCTAGTGGGACTTCTGGGAAGAAGAAGAAATTTAGTGGACCCAGCAAGGGTCGAGGTTGAAGATTTGGTAGGGGCCGATTCTCTGGACAGAGACCCCCTAGGTCTGCTTAGCAGTCGAGTAGGGGTTCACATTCTGCCCGCCCCTGTGAGACTTGTGGCAAGATTCATGGGGGGGAATGCTATTGGGCCACTAGAGCCTATTTTAACTGTGGAGGCAAGGGCCATTTAGCTAAAGATTGTACTAGTGCTCCTAAGTATGGTCCATGTAACATCCTCACTTTAGCTAGTCCGTACAGTCTACTGTTCCGGTGACCAGTGTCGGTCCGGACAGCTAGAACGTTCGGAAAAATATTTTAACTAAAGTGAGGAACCATAATTAACTCAAATATTAATAAGAAAAATTTAGGAAAAATTTTAGAAATAAAATACAACCAAGTTAAACGAGCCGGTGCCCTAGCGATGGGTAACCCAGAGGGAAGTTGCGGTTCTCGCAACTAGGAGCCCTAGACCCGGGTAAAAATTCATAAAATAATTTTTGGGACTCCAGAGAAGGGTCATTGAGGTTCCTATAGCATTAGAATGCCAAGAAAATATTTAGAAAAGTTTTTCAATCGGTACAGACAATTTTGACCCGTTAAGCCAAACGGAGGGCATTTTGGTCATTTCGCCTTCAGAGGTGATTTTTGGCCGACTTGTCCAGTTAAGTAAATAATTATTATGACACAAAATGTGAATAAACATTACTAAAAATGAAATTGAAAATGAGTAGAGATGAAAAGAAAAGAAAATGAAAGAAAATACCTAATAATGATATCATATGATGTCATTAAAAACCTATCCACCAATCACAATTTGTTAAACTCATTAAAAGAGATAAAAGTGACCAAAAATTTGAAAAAACAATCTGCATCTTCAACCTTTGGGCATCCTAAAAAACGTTGAGAGAGAGAGAGAGAAGAGGTTCCACCATTAAAGCTCCCTTAAGCTTCATTTCCCACTTCAAACCACCTCAAAACCTTGTCCTCCCTTCACTAAAAATTTCCCTTACCACTAGAGCAAGACTTGGGCAGCAATTAGAAGAAGAGAAAGTGGAAGAAAGTGAGGTGTGAACAAGCTTAGAAAATCACCAAAGAGGTTAGTGCCATAACCTTTGCTTTTACATCTTTCTAATCATGAATTTGAGCTAAGTTAAGTTAAAAATTTGACAAAAATTGAATTAATGAAGCATGGTTCTATTCCATGAGTTTTGGCAGCCTTGACATGAGTTAGGTTAGGAGAAATCTTTGGTTTAAAGTGACATATTGCTGCCCCTCTTATAAATTATATGATTAGTATAGCAAATTAGGAGTGGGATGCATGAATTGGAGGCTTGGTCAATTAGGGTTAGGGTTTTGGAGAGAAACTTGGAACTTGTTTAGGTAATGGTGAATGAACATTTTAATGATCAATTAGTGACCATTTGAGGCAAGTTAATCATAATTTGAAGTGAGCTAATGCATGGCAAAGTGAAATGTGCAGGCTGCCTAGAGACAGCAGCAATGAGGCTGTGATTCCAGCCCACTTAGACAGCCATAACTTTGTCTGTGTAGGTTCAATTGGTGTTTGGCCAATTGGTCATGAAACTAGACTTATAATGGCACATTTTTACTGAAGAAACCATGCCCAAAAGACCAAAGCAAGAGGACCAAAAGTTGGCCCCAATCCGGATACCCTGCAAACTGATTCTGCAGAATGACCAAATGAACAGTAACTGTTCATTTGGCCATAACTCACTGTAGATATGGTCAATTGACCTGAAATTTTTACAGCAACAAGATAAGACATAGACAAAAAACTTTCATGAAGAAACCTACCCCAAATTATGGCCAGAACCCATCCAACAAGGCAGTGGCATCACTGTTCATGGTACTATAGATTTGGTAAATTCTGCATAATTGAAATCCGGCCAGCTGTGGTTTTTGGACCATATCTGGAGCTACAAAACTCCAAATGGGGTGATTCAAAAAAGGAAATTCAACTAGACAAAATAAGGAACAACTTTCATGTTTACCATTTCCTCAAATTCCCACTGCAACAAGACCCAATAGAACTGTAAATTTGGGTCACAAAAACTGAAAATTCTGCCCTCTTGGTTTTAGATTTGGAAATGGATTTTGTGGTTAATTCCAACAAGTTTTAAATGTAAAATGTGGTACATTGGGAGTGCTAAAACCAATATACCTATTTTCTATCCAAAATTCAACATTTTTGTTGACCAATGAGGTAAATAGTGACACCAAAACTTGAAATTCCAAATTTGAAATTAGAAATGCATCTAAGGGACTTTAAATTGCAATTGGCAATTAATACTAGCAAATGTAAAACTCAAAATGTGGGATCTTGGTGTAATTAGAATTAATATATCCACTAAGTATGAAAAAGTCAACATTTTGGTTGACTAGTAAGGTGAATAGTAATCAAAATGATTAGTACATTAAGATGAAAACCTAGAACCAATTCTAAGCTTAAATGCTTAGAATTGTATAACAAATGTAGACTATGCATCCTAGTCAAAATTGTTAAAAAGAAATTAAGGCCATAAATTAGAAATCCATGAAATATTCATGGATTACTTGAAACATGAAAAATAAGTCACCTAATTGATGTGAATAGATAGTTAGGGCTTATATGCCCATCACAAATGAAATTCATAAAATATTAATAACTCAACTTGAAATATAAAATTTGTAATTACATAAGTAGATTCTTGAATGTATAAATGAGAAAAGGGAAAATGTTCTGAATACAATGGTACGTGTGAACCATTGTTTAGAATTGTGATCAATATGAATAACATAATGAATGAATAAATGAACCATATTAATGTATGAATGAGACATTAGTTCTCATTATTGTAGAGAGGAGAAGTATTTTGAGTACAATGGTATAAAAGGATAATTGATGTGAATTGTGATCATATAAATGATCAAATGAATGTATGAATTATAATTGAAATTTATCATGAAATAATAAAGTCATAAAACACAATATATTAATATTTAATGATATTATGTGCCCTTGTATTGTCTAGACATGTGTGTCAGATTAGATAGTTTGGCATGCCAATAGGGTATTATTTTAACAAGATCGCGAAAGGCTTTATGCCCGTATTCATGGCTTTATGCCCGTGTTCATGGCTTTTATGCCCGATTATGTGTTATCATGGCTTTATAGCCATACCGATCGCATACGTGGTTGACGCTCAAGGCCCCATGGTATGACGCCCGAGGCACCACGGTGTCCAAAGCCAACGACCGTTATCCAAATTTAGTCACCACATAGGTTACTTGGGCAGTGAAATTTATGGAAATAAGTTAAGAATACTAGCAATTAAAAATATTAGAAATTAAATAAAATAAATGAGTAGGATGACCTAAAATAAATTAGAATAGTTATTTATTAGAAAGAATCGAAATGAACTGGACCGATGTTAAAATTTACTTATTATGAGATAATCTGAGACAACCTAGCAAGTATAGAGAAAATGCTAAAAGATTAGCAAAGAAAATTATAACATAAATGAATATTGCAAATGTGACTTATATAATAATATAAGCATAAATTTATTATTTTCGATCATTTTTCTTTGTACATTATTACGGTACATTGGCGAAAAAACATCACAAAGAAGACTAAATTAGGATAAAACATATTAAATTTTAGAAACCGCACGTGAAGTATAAATAAATCTTAATTATTTGAATTATGTTTTATTTCTATCTTTATTTGTATATTATTTCCTTATTATATTATTGCACCACTAAGCAGCAATGCTTAGCGCGATGGAATTGTTTCTTCAAGCAGTACTGAAGCTAGAAGCCAATGGACGTTTGACTGGGAATTTTGGGTGTTTTGATCTGCAGAGTGTCAAAGTTTGTCACCTCCTCAGCAATGCATGCAGATAGGGCCCATATAGATCATATTTTATATTTTGTATAAAATGCTTAGATATTGTATTTTAATGTATATTATGAACAGGTAATTAATAGGAATGCGATGTAAATTAATTAATTAGCTTTTTCATATGTAATTAATTTATATATCATGTAAATTATGAAATTTTGTAATTATTTTGTAAATTATGTAAATTAAGGAAATTTGAAAATTCTGCTTATGTAATTTGAGAATGTTTACATATGAATTGAGTATGAATGGAAATGATTATGAAATTGAAATGTATGGATAAGATTTTATTTTAGAAATATTGTTGAATTGAATTTCAAATAGGTGAATATTGAAATACGCCAAACGATAATAAAATAGGGGAAACTCCGTTAGTTTCTCCATCGAAAAATAATCTATGTTAAATATAACAAGAACAAAATTTTTAAAGAAATAAAGTAAGATAAGTTAGGGTGCTCCGGCACCGAATGTAGCACGCTTTGTTCGGCTACACTGTAGTCGGGTAAGGGGTGTTACATTTATTGGTATCAGAGCACGGTTTAGGCATTCCTAGGCATAGATAGATAGAATAAGATTGTGTGGATGACATGCATTGCATTCATATGAGTCGAGGTGACACTAATACAGATCTATTTTCTTGGTTATTTTAGGTTAAGGTATGGACTCAGATTCGCAAAGGGCAGTAGAAGAAGAAGTAGTGTCGATTCGACCGGGAGTGATATTGAAAATCGGGAGATCCTATCGCACTCAGCAAGAGGTGCCTGCATAACCCCAACAGCCTTGTTTGAGCAGATGACCTGATCCTTTCGGCAGATGACTAGGTTATTCCACCACTGCCTCAAAGCAGAAATCACCTCTAGGAAAAATTAGGAAATATGGAGTCAGAGATTTCAATGGTAGAAAGGAAGACGATTCTTCAATGGCTGAGTATTGGTTAGAAAGGATCAAAGAGTCCTCACAGAGCTCCATTGCACACCGTAACAGAGTTTGGAGTGTGCGCTTCATTGTTACAAGAAGTCGCATATCGGTGGTGGGATGTTGCAACCAAGAAAGTGCCACCACCGACGTGAATTTGGGAATTCTTTTGATAGAGTTTAGAAAGAAATATATTAGCTGTGTTCATGAAGAGGAAATGTAAGAGGAGTGGTGATCAAAGAAAAGAGGAAATTTGGACAATCTAGTAATAAGAGGTCGAGGGAACAATTAAGTCGACATCCGATCAAAGTAGGAGATCCGCACTGTGCCTATACCTGCAAGAGATCAAACTAAACACTAGTAGTGAGTGCGCCAGACTAGCAAGAAAATGTGGCCATTGTAACAAGTGGCATAAAGGTGAATGTAGGGGATTGACTGAGCTGTTATAGATGCGGGCCATTGACCATCGTCAAAGATTGTCCTAAGAGGAATTTACCACGACCCAAACAGAGGTCGTGGAAGCACCAAATACAACAAGAATAACCACTTCCGAATGTCACCCAAGCCGGAGAGGAGCAAGAAGCCCCAAATGTGAATTTGAGGTAAAGTATCCTTCCCTTCTGATATGCCTAAGTGTATAATGATAGATACGAAAAAAGACTAAATAGTACCATATATATAAAAGAAGTAGACAGAGGGATCAATAGAAAGGTAAAGGAATTATCTTAGATACCTACACCTGGTAAATTTCGAGGACGAAATTTAAATTAGAGGGGATGTAACATCCTCCTGGTAGCACTCAAGATACTTCATCGTCTTGGACCTGTCGGTCCCATACCTAGAACGTCTGGAAAAATATTCAAATCAAAGTGAGAGACCATAATTAACTCAAATATTAATAAGAAAAATTTAGTAAAAATTTTAGAAATAAAATACAACCAAGTCAAATGAGCCGGTGCCTGCCGATGGGTAACTGTGAGGGAAGTTGCGGTTCTCGCAACTAGGAGCCCTAGACCCGGGGGAAAAATTATAAAATAATTTTTGGGACTCCAGAGAAGGGTTATTGAGGTCCCTATGGCATTAGAATGCCAAGAAAATACATAGAAAAACTTTTCAATCGGTACAGACAATTTTGACCCGTTAAGCCAAACGGAGGGCATTTTGGTCATTTCGCCTTCAGAGGTGATTTTTGGCCGACTTGTCCAGTTAAGTAAATAATTATAATGATCTAAAATATGAATAAATATTGCTAAAAATTGAATTGAAAATGAGTAGAAAAAAGAAGAAAAGAAAATGAAGGAAAATGCTTAATTATGACATATGATGATGTCATTAAAAATACACCTCCAATAACAATTTGACAAACCAATAAAAAGAGATAAAAATGACTTAAAATGAGATAAAAAAACAAAGGAAACTAGCAGTTTCCTTCTTCATACGGGCTGGAATAAGAGAGAAAGAGAGAGAAAAGGAAAAGAAAGAAAGAAAGGAAGAAGGAGAAGGAGATGAACAGTAGCAGAAAAAGGGGTTCAACAGGGCAGCATGTTTCTCTTCCGTCCAGGTGAGTTTGGCTCAACATCTATGGCTGATTTTTGGATATGTTTGAGGTGTGTATGTGTGGAAGTTATGGTTAAAATTTGGTGATTGTTCAACGGTTGGATTTGGAGAAATATATTGTTGAACACAGGCTGTCTGTAGGTTGAATTCTGAATTTTAGCTACTGAAATTTGAGAAAAATAAATAGTTAGGATGCTTATAAAATTATGAAATTTGGTAAAAATGATATTTGGGATGTTGAGGCTGCTGGGTTAAAATTTGGTGAATTTTAGACTTGTGGTTTATGAGATATAAATTGTTTTGCATGAGCTGTCTGAGTAAGACTGATTTCTGCAACAATTCAGATTTTGAAGGGTTGAATGAATGTTTTGATATCTCATGATATAGTGATTATTTGATGCTAAAATTTTTACTGATATTTTATAGGGATGTCTTGAATATATGGTTAAAATTTGGGATTTATCTAACGGTTAGATCATTATATATAAATTTGAATGCACAAGCTGCCAGATTGGGTATTAATGGGTGGTTGTGGATTTAAGATTTATGATAGGAGTTTAGTCCAATTTAAGGGGAAATGCTGTTGAATTTTTATTGGATATTTAATTTAGGAAAGTGAAGTTATAATTGATTATGATTATTATGATTCTAGGGGAAATCTTGAAGAATAACAAGCTCAAGGTTGGTTTCAAAAAGGTTAGTGCCTAATTCCACTTATATCTCTATTATTCTATGTTAATGACTTAAAATAAGTATGAATTTGTGAACCAAATGAATAAAAGCTAAGTGTATGTAGCCCATGGATTTCGACTGCCTTAAGGAAGGAGTAGGATTGAGTGTTTTTGATGGACTTGAAGTGAACTAAAGATTAGGTTTAAAGTATGTGAATATAAGGATAATGAACTAGTAGTTAATTAAGGTTTGTGGTGAAAACTCATAATGGGAACTAGGGTTTTGGAGAGTGAAATTTGGTTTTGGCTTATGAAGTGATAAGTGAACATTATAAGGGTCAATTAGTGACCATTTGAGGTATGTTGACCATAAATTGGACTGAAAAATAGTATAGCCAAGTGAATGTGTAGGCTGCCTTGTTAGTGCAGTAGAGGGACTGAAAATTTAGTCCACTTGCACAGCCATAACTTTGGCTGTGTAGGTCCAATTGATGTTTGGCCAATTGGACATGAAACTAGGCTTATAATGGCACATTTTTGCTGAAGAAACCATGCCCAAAAGACCAAAGCAAGTGGACCAAAACTTGGCCCCAATCCGGACACCCTGCAACAGCCCCTGTAGAAATGACCAAATGAACAGTAACTGTTCATTTGGCCATAACTCACTGTAGATTTGGTCAATTGACCTGAAATTTTTACAGCAATAAGTTAATACATAGACAAACAACTTTCATGAAGAAACCTACCCCAAATTATGACCATAACCTAATCAAATCATTGAGCAAAGTGAAGTTTACTGTACTGAGATTTCCAGAATTTTCATTTGAGCAGCAATGTTTGGAGGACTATAACTCTCTCTAGAAAACTTGGATTTAGGCGATTCTTGAACCGATGGAAACCTAAGGCATAGTAGAACATTTCATATGAAGAAAGTTAGACCAAATTATGAACTTAACTTGATCAAATTACTGACCAAAGTTGGACCAAAAATCTGTCAGACCCAAAATCTCAGCATGAATAGTGCACGTGAACAGTAAACTTATTTTGGCCATAACTTGAGCTACAAAACTCCAAATGGAGTGATTCAAAAAATGAAATTCAACTAGACAAAATAAGGAACAACTTTCATGTTTACCATTTCCTCAAATTCCCACTGTAAAAATATCAAATGGAACAATAAAAATGAAGCACCAAATCTGAAAATTTTGTTCAAATAGCATTAAGCTTAGAAATGGTATTGGCAACCAATACCAACAAGTTTTAAATACAAAATGTGGTATGTTTGGGGTGTTAAAACCAATACACCTATTTTCTATCCAAAAGTCAACATTTTTGTTGACCATTGAGGTGAATAGTGTCACCAAAACCAAAAATTGGCAATTTTGCCAAAATGACCTAAGCTTTGAGAAAGTGAGCAAAGCCAACAAGTTTTGAATACAAAAATGTGATATGTTGGGAGTATTAAAACCAATGTACCTATTGTTTATGCAAAAGTCAACATTTTAGTTGACTAATGAAGTGAATAGTGACATGAAAACTTGAAATAAGCTTGGAAATGGATTTGGTAATTGATTCCAACAAGTTTTAAATGCAAAATGTGGTACATCGGGAGTGTTAAAATCAATGTACTTATTGTCTATGCAAAAGTCAACATTTTTGTTGACCAATGGGGTGAATAGTAATCAAAATGATTAGTGAATTAAGATGAAGACCTAGAACCAATTCTAAGCTTAAATGCTTAGAATTGTATGACAAATATGGACTATGCATCCTAATCAAAATTGTTAAAAAGAAATTTAGGCCATAAATTTGAAATCCATGAAATATTCATGGATTACTTGAAACATGAAAAATAAGTCACCTAATTGATGTGAATAGATAGATCACAATTGAAATTCATAAAATATTAGAAACTCAACTTGAAATATAAAATTTGTAATTACATAAGTAGATTCTTGAATGTATAAATGAGAAAGGAAAATGTTTTGAATACAATGGTACATGTGAACAATTGTTTAGAATTGCGATCAATATGAATAACATAATGAATGGATAAATAAACCATATTAATGTATGAATGAGACATTAGTTCTCATTATTGTAAAGAGGAGAAGTATTTTGAGTACAATGGTATAAAAGAATAATTGATGTGAATTGTGATCATATAAATGATCAAATGAATGTATGAATTATGATTGAAATTTATCATGAAAAAAATGAAGTCATAAAGCACAATATATTAACATTTTAAAATATCAAATGCCCTAGTATACCTAACAAGATTGGTTTGGATAGTTTGGCATGCCAATAGGGTATTGTGTTAGCAAGATCGCGAAAGGCTTTATGCTCGTATTCATGGCTTTATGCCCGTATTCATGGCTTTTATGCCCGATTATGTGTTATCATGGCTTTTAGCCATACCGATCGTGCATACATGGTTGACGCTCAAGGCCCCATGGTATGACGGCCCGAGGCACCACGGTGTCCAAAGTACAACGACTGCTATCCACCAAATGCCTAGTATAGGTTACTTGGGCACCAATTAAAGTATTATTCAATTCAGCTAAGTTAAGTTAAGTATAATGAAAATCCAAAGATAATTAAATTAAGTATTGAATGAATAAGCAAAAGAGATTAGCAAAAGAAACATAACAAAAATATAAATTGCAGAACTGCATGACTTGAAATACAATACGATAGAATAAATTATATACCCGCTAGTATTATCAAAAGTTATAAACTAAGCACTTCCAAAGAGGAACAAACTAGTATATAAGATCGTTGATACCGGAAATACCATACCAAATTAAATTGATTCTTGAGTATCCGAATTATCATTTATTTCTTTCTTTACTTGTATATATTATTTCGTTATATTATTGCACCACTAAGCAGAAATGCTTAGCGCGATGGAATTGCTTCCTCGCGCAGTAATCAAGGTAAAACCAGAGACTGTCGATCGAGATTTTGGAGTCCAGATCTGCGTATGTCGTAAGAGTTCAAGATTGTCACCTCCTCAAAGAATGCATGTAGATAGGGCTCATTTTATACATGTTATGTATATTGTTCATTCCTAGCACATTGTAAATTATTTGTATATCTTGTACAAAATAAACTCATGTAATTAACCTATGAATTATGGAAGCTATTCAAAGTAAGTATTTTAGTATGTGAATTGAATTTAAGTTATAATGAGATTATACTTGTGAATATTGAGATATTGAAAATCTAATGAGATTTCAGAAACTGGATAATCGTATTGAGATACATTATGTTTGAAAATTTTGAGACTATTAAGTTTGAGAAATTGAGTATATATTGAAATTGTCATTGGCGTGTTCAATAATCATAGTCCAAATTACAGCCGACACTTTGTCGGATTATCGTTAAAATTTTTGAAATTTCCAATTTAGTTAGATTTTGACACTTAGTAAAAATAGCCTAAATCTTCAATAAAGTTTTTGAATAAATAAATCAATAACTGTAATGAAATCAGATAAAATAGAGTGCTCTGGCACACTGAGTGGCATAACTTGCTCGGCTACACTGTAGTCGGGTAAGGGGTGTCACAGGGGAAGAATTGTAACATCCTCACTTTAGCTAGTCCGCATACCATCGCTGCTGGTGACTGTCGGTCCGGACAGCTAGAACGTTCGGAAAAATATTTTAACTAAAGTGAGAAACCATAATTAACTCAAATATTAATAAGAAAAATTTAGGAAAAATTTTAGAAATAAAATACAACCAAGTTAAACGAGCCGGTGCCCTAGCGATGGGTAACCCAGAGGGAAGATGCGGTTCTCGCAACTAGGAGCCCTAGACACAGGTAAAAATTCATAAAATAATTTTTGGGACTCCAGAGAAGGGTCATTGAGGTTCCTATGGCATTAGAATGCCAAGAAAATATTTAGAAAAATTTTTCAATCGGTACAGACAATTTTGACCCGTTAAGCCAAACGGAGGGCATTTTGGTCATTTCGCCTTCAGAGGCGATTTTTGGCCGACTTGTCCAGTTAAGTAAATAATTATTATGACACAAAATGTGAATAAACATTACTAAAAATTAAATTGAAAATGAGTAGAGATGAAAAGAAAAGAAAATGAAAGAAAATACCTAATAATGACATCATATGATGTCATTAAAAACCTATCCACCAATCACAATTTGTTAAACTCATTAAAAGAGATAAAAGTGACCAAAAATTTGAAAAAACAATCTGCATCTTCAACCTTTGGGCAGCCTAAAAAACGTTGAGAGAGAGAGAGAGAGAAGAGGTTCCACCATTAAAGCTCCCTTAAGCTTCATTTCCCACTTCAAACCACCTCAAAACCTTGTCCTCCCTTCACTAAAAATTTCCCTTACCACTAGAGCAAGACTTGGGCAGCAATTAGAAGAAGAGAAAGTGGAAGAAAGTGAGGTGTGAACAAGCTTAGAAAATCACCAAAGAGGTTAGTGCCATAACCTTTGCTTTTACATCTTTCTAATCATGAATTTGAGCTAAGTTAAGTTAAAAATTTGACAAAAATTGAATTAATGAAGCATGGTTATATTCCATGAAGTTTTGGTAGCCTTGACATGAGTTAGGGCTAGGAGAAATCTTTGGTTTAAAGTGACATATTGCTGCCCCTCTTATAAATTATATGATTAGTATAGCAAATTAGGAGTGAGATGCATGAATTGGAGGCTTGGTCAATTAGGGTTAGGGTTTTGGAGAGAAACTTGGACCTTGTTTAGGTAATGGTGAATGAACATTTTAATGGTCAATTAGTGACCATTTGAGGCAAGTTAATTATAATTTGAAGTGAGCTAATGCATGGCAAAGTGAAATGTGCAGGCTGCCTAGAGACAGCAGCAATGAGGCTGTGATTCCAGCCCACTTAGACAGCCATAACTTTGGCTGTGTAGGTTCAATTGGTATTTGGCCAATTGGAAATGAAACTAGACTTATAATGGCACATTTTTTCTGAAGAAACCATGCCCAAAAGACCAAAGCAAGAGGACCAAAAGTTGGCCCCAATCCGGATACCCTGCAAACTGATTCTGCAGAATGACCAAATGAACAGTAACTGTTCATTTGGCCATAACTCACTGTAGATATGGTCAATTGACCTGAAATTTTTACAGCAACAAGATAAGACATAGAAAAACAACTTTCATGAAGAAACCTACCCCAAATTATGGCCATAACTCATCCAACAAGGCAGTGGTAGTCACTGTTCATGGTACTGTAGATTTGGTAAATTCTGCAGAATTGAAATCTGGCCAGCTGTGGTTTTTGGACCATATCTAGAGCTACAAAACTCCAAATGGGGTGATTCAAAAAAGGAAATTCAACTAGACAAAATAAGGAACAACTTTTATGTTTACCATTTCCTCAAATTCCACTGTAACAGGACCCAATGGAACAGTAAATTTGGGTCACAAAAACTGAAAATTCTGCCCTCTTGGTTTTAGATTTGGAAATGGATTTTGTGGTTAATTCCAACAAGTTTTAAATGTAAAATGTGGTACATTGGGAGTGCTAAAACCAATATACCTATTTTCTATCCAAAAGTCAACATTTTTGTTGACCAATGAGGTAAATAGTGACACCAAAACTTGAAATTCAAAATTTGAAATTAGAAATGCATCTAGGGGACTTTAAATTGCAATTGACAATTAATACTAGCAAATGTAAAACTCAAAATGTGGGATCTTGGTGTAATTAGAATTAATATATCCACTAAGTATGAAAAAGTCAATATTTTGGTTGACTAGTAAGGTGAATAGTAATCAAAATGATTAGTACATTAAGATGAAAACCTAGAACCAATTCTAAGCTTAAATGCTTAGAATTGTATAACAAATGTAGACTATGCATCCTAGTCAAAATTGTTAAAAAGAAATTAAGGCCATAAATTAGAAATCCATGAAATATTCATGGATTACTTGAAACATGAAAAATAAGTCACCTAATTGATGTGAATAGATAGTTAGGGCTTATATGCCCATCACAAATGAAATTCGTAAAATATTAATAACTCAACTTGAAATATAAAATTTGTAATTACATAAGTAGATTCTTGAATGTATAAATGAGAAAAGGGAAAATGTTCTGAATACAATGGTACGTGTGAACCATTGTTTAGAATTGTGATCAATATGAATAACATAATGAATGAATAAATGAACCATATTAATGTATGAATGAGACATTAGTTCTCATTATTGTAGAGAGGAGAAGTATTTTGAGTACAATGGTATAAAAGGATAATTGATGTGAATTGTGATCATATAAATGATCAAATGAATTTATGAATTACAATTGAAATTTATCATGAAATAATGAAGTCATAAAACACAATATATTAATATTTAATGATATTATGTGCCCTTGTATTGCCTAGACATGTGTGTCAGATTGGATAGTTTGGCATGCCAATAGGGTATTATTTTAACAGTACTGCGAAAGGCTTTATGCCTGTATTCATGGCTTTTATGCCCGTGTTCATGGCTTTTATGCCCGATTATGTGTTATTACGGCTTTATAGCCATACTGACTGCATACGTGGTTGACGCTCAAGGCCCCATGGTATGACGCCCGAGGCACCACTGTCCAGTACAACGACTGCTATCCAGCTTTAGTCAAGATGTCATATGTTACTTGGGCAGTGAAATTTATGGAAATAAGTTAAGAATACTAGCAATTAAAAATATTAGAAATTAAATAAAATAAATGAGTAGGATGACCTAAAATAAATTAGAATAGTTATTTATTAGAAAGAATCGAAATGAACTGTACAGATATTAAAAATTACTTATTATTAGATAACTGAGACAACCTGGCAAGTATAGAGAAAATGCTAAAAGATTAGCAAAGAAAATTATAACATAAATGAATATTGCAAATGTGACTTATATAATAATATAAGCATAATTTTATTATTTTTAGATCATTTTTCTTTGTACATTATTACGGTACATTGGCGAAATAAACACTGTCAAAGAAGACTAAATTAGGATAAAACATATTAAATTTTAGAAACCGCATGTGAAGTATAAATAAATCTTAATTATTTGAATTATGTTTTATTTTTATTTTTATTTGTATATTATTTCCTTGTTATATTATTGCACCACTAAGCAGCAATGCTTAGCGCGATGGAATTGTTTCCTTCGCGCAAGTACTGAAGCTAGAAGCCAATGGACGTTTGACTGGGAATTTTGGGAGTTTTGATCTGCAGAGTGTCAAAGTTTGTCACCTCCTCAGCAATGCATGTAGATAGGGCCCATATAGATCATATTTTATATTTTGTATAAAATGCTTAGATATTGTATTTTAATGTATATTATGAACAGATAATTAATAGGAATGCGATGTAAATTAATTAATTAGCTTTTTCATATGTAATTAATTTATATATCATGTAAATTATGAAATTTTGTAATTATTTTGTAAATTATGTAAATTAAGGAAATTTGAAAATTCTGCTTATGTAATTTGAGAATGTTTACATATGAATTGAGTATGAATGGAAATGATTGTGAAATTGAAATGTATGGATAAGATTTTATTTTAGAAATATTGTTGAATTGAATTTCAAACAGGTGAATATTGAAATACACCAAACGATAATAAAATAGGGGAAACTCCGTTAGTTTCTCCATCGAAAAATAATCTATATTAAATATAACAAGAACAAAATTTTTAAAGAAATAAAGTAAGATAAGTTAGGTGTCATAAAGACCAAATGTAGCACACTTTGTTCGCCACACCGTAGTCGGGCAAGGGGTGTTACACCAGCCTCCTACTACGCTGAAGGATCTATTCGCAGTCCTGCTCCTGCAGGTTCACAATGGCAGAGGAAGAGGCACCGCTTCCGCACTGGCACAGCTTGGTCACCAACAAGAAGGAAATGCTTCAGCCAGAGTCTATACAATGAGACAGCGAGAAGAGGCTAAGACTTTTGATGTGGTAGCTGGTACATTCTCTATCTCTGATCAAGATATATTTGTGTTGTTTGGTCTAGGTTCAACCCATTCATATGTTAGTGCTAGCATAGTCAGTTCACTTGCTGTTACATGTGTGCAAATGGGTTTTGAAGTACTAGTAACTAGTCCGTTAGGATAAGAGGTCCCGGTCAACAGTATTTATAGAGACTGTCCTTTGGTGATCCAAGGACATGTTTTCCTATCAGACTTGATTGAAATGCCCTTCAGAGAGTATGATATCATCTTGGCATGGATTGGTTAGCCAGGCATCATGCCATGATTGATTATAGACTGAAGACAATCACTTTTGGTCTCCCTCTGTACGGTGATGTAGTAATACATGGGGAGAGGCATTTACTGCCATCAAACATCATTTCGACTGCACTAGCCAGAACGATGATCAGAAAGGGGTGTGAAGCATACTTGGCACATGTGATAGACACCCAAGTGGGGAGTCTAGCACTAAGGGACATCCCTACTGTATGTGACTTTCCGGATGTGTTTCCTGATGAATTGCCAGGATTACCTCCAGAAAGAGAGTGCAGTTTGAGATTGATGTTATGCCTGGTGTGGACCCAATCTCCATAACGCCATATAGAATGACACCTACAGAATTGAAAGAGTTGAAAGTGCAGTTGCAAGAGATGCTTGACAAGGGCTTTATCTGCCCTAGTTTGTCACCTTGGAGAGTGCCAGTGTTGTTTGTAAAGAAGAAAGATGGCACTCTCTGGTTATGCATTGACTATCAACAGTTAAATAAGGTGACAATAAAGAATAGATATCCATTGCCCCGTATTGATGACTTGTTTGATCAGTTAAGGGGTGCAGCTGTGTTCTCCAAAATTGACCTGAGATCAAGTTATTATCAGTTAAAAGTACAATAGCAGAGTATTTCTAAAACTGCATTCAGAACCCTCTATGGCTATTATGAGTTCTTAGTCATGCCATTCGGGTTAACTAATGCTCCAGTTGCTTTTATGGATCTGATGAACACTATCTTCAGACCATACCTCGACCAGTTTGTTGTGGTATTCATTGATGATATATTGGTCTATTGGAGGATTGCATAAGAGAATGATAGACACCTGTGGATTGTAATACAGACTTTGAGGGATGAACAACTATATTCCAAATTGTCGAAGTATTTATTTTAGCTGAAGGAAATATATTTCTTAGGGCATGTTGTATTAGAAGAGGCATCAAGGTAGATCCAAGTAAGATTGAAGCTGTCCTTAATAGGAGGCCACCTAGAAATATCATAGAGATTTGCGCTGGTTTAGCTGGATACTACCGTCGATTTGTGAAAGGATTCTCCATGTTGGCATCTCCATTGACTAAGCTACTTAGGAAAGATATAAAATTTCAGTGGACGGATAAATGCCAACAGAGTTTTGATGAATTGAAGAAATGTTTGACTGAGGCTCCAGTCCTGACTTTACCTACTCCGGGTAAAGAATACACAGTTTATAGTGATGCTTCTCATAATGGGTTAGGCTGTGTATTGATACAAGATCGAAATGTCATTGCCTTTGCATCACGCCAGCTAAAACCACATGAGAGGAATTATTCGAAACATGATTTGGAGCTTGCAGCTATAGTGTTTGCTCGTAAGATCTGGAGACACTATTTGTATGGGGAGAAGTGTTACATCTATACAGATCATAAGAGTTTGAAGTATTTGGGCACTCAGAAGGAGTTGAATTTGAGACAGAGGAGATGGCTAGAATTGTCTGATAGACTATCAGTCAGGAAAAGCTAATGTTGTGGCTGACGCCTTAAGTCGCAAGACTATGGAAAGTCTATGGGTTACTCCTTTATCTATGGTACATGAGTTAAGATCATTACATGCTAGCTTAGAGATTAATGATGAGGGGCAGACAGCAGTTGCATGGCATGTACAAATTGTTGATTGATCGATCGTAATGGTCGCCGTAATGATGAAAGGTATAAGAAGTCATGGAAGAAGTCCGACAGTGCAAGAAACCAGAATTCTCAATAAGAGATGATGGTCTACTACTACACCAGGGCAGAATGTGTGTTCCTAATGATGTTGATTTGAGGCAGATCATTTTGAAGGAAGCACATGAGTCTCCTTTTGCCATGCACCCTGGTGGCACAAAAATGTATAGAGGGCTAAAAGAGCATTACTGGTGGATGGGTATGAAAAGAGATTTGGCAGAGTTTGTTTCTAAATGCCTAACTTATCAGCAAGTGAAGGCAGAGCATCAAGTACCCGCTGGGTTATTACATCCACTACCAGTACTATAATGGAAATGGGAGAGAATAACGATGGATTTTGTGATGGGACTTCCAAGGACCCAGAAGAGTCATGATGCAATATGGGTCATTGTTGACAGACTGACCAAGTCTGCCCATTTTCTGCAGTTTGGATGGACTATAGTTTAGAACGATTGGCCAAGTTGTACATTGATGAGATTGTGAGACTACATGGAGTGCCAGTATCAATCGTATCAGACAGAGAACCTAGGTTCACTTCTAGATTCTGGGGTAGTCTTTAAAGAGCCCTAGGAACTAGATTGAACTTCAGTACTGCATTCCACCCACAGACAGATGGCCAATTTGAGAGGGCAATTTAGATCTTGGAGGACATGCTACGGGCTTGTGTGATTGAGTTTGAGGGCAGTTGGGACACACACTTGCCTTTGATTGAGTTTGCTTATAACAACAGCTATCAATCAAGCATTGGGATGCCTCCATATAAAGCGTTGTATGACAGAAAATGTAGAACCCCATTGTGTTGGGATGACATGGGTGAAAGAAAGATGATTGGACCCGAAATTGTACAGCAAACTGAGGAGTAGATCAGGGCGATCAGAGATCGACTTAAGACTGCATCAGACCGTTAGAAGTCCTACATTGATTTGAAAAGAAGGGATATTGAGTATGCAGTGGGTGAGAAAGTATTCATCAAGGTTTCTCCTTGGAAGAGAATTATGAGATTCGGCAGGAAGGGGAAACTAAGTCCTCGTTTCATTGGGCTATATGAGGTTCTGGAAAGAGTGGGTCCTTTGGCATATCATTTGGCACTACGTCCAGAGTTGGAGAAGATACATAATGTCTTCCATGTGTCTATGTTGAGGAGCTATCAATCAGACCCATCTCATGTACTACCAGTAGAGGAAATTGAAGTAAATCCAGACCTCACATATGAAGAAGAACCCATAGAGATTCTGGCTATTGAGGTGAAGCAGCTACGGAACAAGCAGATACCATTGGTGAAAGTGCTGTGGAACCATCATTCAGGCCAGGAAGCTACTTGGGAACGAGAAGAGGACATGAGGAGACAACACCCACAGCTGTTCAGAGATTGATACTAGGTAAAATTTTGAGACAAAATTTATTTAAGGGGGGGAGAATTGTAACACTCCTATTTGTATAGCCTGGTATATTTCACTATTCCGGTGACCGGAGTCGGTCAGGACAATTAAGGGGATTAGAACCACACTTAAGACAACTAGATAAGCCATAAACATGAATAATTAGTAATTGTCAATTAGTTAAGTATAAATAAGAAAAACAGAACATAAGAAGTTAAACGAGCCGAGAGTCACAGCGATGGGTGACCTTCTCGAGAACGACTGCGAAGTCGATTTAAACTCAAATTTCGAACTGTAAAATGTGATGTCGTGGTCCTTAGGACTATTATGAGCATAGTGGAAAAGAGAAAATCATGAAAAAGAACTGTTAAGCCAGTCAAATAATTAGGTCAGGGAGCCAGAAGAAATATTAAATTATTTGCAAACCGGGTTGAACCGGCGAGGGATAATTTGGTCAATTGATCCCGAGAGCTGACTCCTGACCTAACTGTCAAATAAAATTGAAGAAAAGAAAATTTCGGAGTCGGGAATTAAATTAAAGAACTAATAGAAAAATAAAAAAAAGAAGAGAAAATGAAAAAGTTAAGGAAGATGACATCATGCATGATGCCATAAATCCTATAATTAATAAATTTGATTAAATGGATTTTTTGGTCTTCTATAAGACAAAAGACAAAAGACATAAAAAAAAAAAAGAAACAAAGTCATCTTCCTCATTATCCTTGCCGCCCCACCTCTCTCTCCATTCTTACTCACCTTGTTCCACCATTGTTAAGAGAAAGAAAGCTTTAATTTCCCTACTTTCTTCCATAAATTCACAAAGTCCCAATACAAAAAATTCTCTTTACATGTTGAGGAAGCATTAGAGAGTAAAAAGAAGAAGAAAGAATTGAAGAAAGGAAAGCCTAGAAACCCTCTAAGCAAAGGTTAGTCTTCTAACTTCCAATTATCCAATCCAATGCATGTTTAGTTATTTAAATGAGCTTAGAAACTAAAGAAATGAAATAAAAACACTTGTGGAGGACTAAACTGAAATTTCGGTTAGCATGATGGGGAGTGTGATTTGCATGGTTTGATGGATTTGAATGAGTATATGAACCTCAATTAGTTAAGTGATTATAGTTAAAAGCATTGAATTGGTTAAATGCAACAATTAGCGTGAATTAGGATTTTGAACATTAGGGTTTAGAGACAAAAATGTGAGAAACTTGTAAATGATATCTTTGACCTAGTTTAAGGAAAGAAATGGTCAATTGTGACCTAATGAGGTGTGTTAGGAGTGTTTGAATCAAAAGCAAATTCGGATTAAATGTGGTCATGCTACTAGCAGCATCAATAAGTTACCTTTGAAGGACCAAAAATGAAAATTTACAAGTCCAATTGGTATGAGACCAATTGGGAATGAAAATAGACACTAAATGACACAATTTTCATTGAGGAAGCATGCCCAAAAAGTGACCAAAACCTAGTGAACAAATTGACCAAACTCGAAAAATCTCTGTCTGCCCTGTACAAAATGACCAAATGAACAGGGTTTGTTCATTTAGCCATAACTTGAGCTAGGCAGGTCTAAATGACCTGAAATTTGACAATTGGATAGTTGAGATATAGACCTAAAACTTTCATGAAGAATATAAACCCAAATTATGCCATTAACTAAGTCATTTGGCCACCCAAAGTTGGTGACCTAAAACTGCCAGAACCAAAAATTCCCAGAATTCTGGGTTGAGTCCAATCCGGCAGCCATGGTTCAAATGGCTATAACTTGAGCTACAAAACTCCAATTGGAGTGATTCAAAAAGGAGAATAAACGTAAGACAATAGGGAACATTTTCTATGAAGAAAGTTTTTCCAAATTCTAACAGTAAAATGACCAATAGAATAGTGCAACCTTAGACACCAAAACTGAAAATTATCAAATTTGCTTAAAAGACTTAGAATTTGAATAAACAACCAAAACCAACAAATTTAGTGACCAAAATGTGGTATGTGGGTGAAGTTGGAATTCTCATACCTATTAAGCCTTAGAAAGTCAACAATTTGACTTGAATAGTGTAGTGAATATTAACCCCGAAACTGTCACACCCTACCCCTCTGTAAGGCATGACATGATCCCGTAGTATACCTAATGAATTATCAACTCCGTCTACTGATAACCCATTAAATACACTACAAGGGATTTTAAAAACTTTTCTTACTTCTTTCACAGTGGTGAGCACTATTTACAGGTGTTAAAAACTTTTGTGAACTGAAGTGATAGAACTAACACATTTGACTTATTTGGAATTTCTGTAAATATTTTGGCAGAGTGCCATCTGTATTTTGGATAAAACTGTTCTTCAGAAAACCTGTAAAAAAGCACTTCAATAATTTTTCCAAATCTCAGCTCCAACATTTTTCTCAACACAACACATTTCTCAACTCAAATCCACAGTGATTTTTCAAAGACTGAGATAAAAGAAATATAATACAATTTTTACAAGCCAAAATAACTCATAATTATTTTGCAACTTCAATGTACAAATTTTATTTACAACTGCTCAAAACCAACAACAATATGTACATACAGTGAACATACATTACATTACAAAATACAAAATATTGGTATACTCATTATACCCGGTAGTCTCTCGCTGGAGTTACTAGCAAACTTAGTCTCACAGACTGTCTGTCTGCCTACCGCGATAAAGAATAAAGCTATCACGAGACAATGTCTCACAGTGCACAACATTAACTAAATACAAATTTAAATCACAATTCATAATTCAAATAAATAGTGGATACTTAAAACCATAGTTAAATTCAACACAATCACATAAGGAATTTAACACAATATCACAATAAATCTCAATAATCAAAACATAGTTAAATTCAAAGACAAGAAATGTCAATAAGAATTTAAACTTCATTTCACAAATTATCAAATCGCATAACAACACAATTTAGTCGAATAAGTTAAGAATACAGTGTTGCCAATTCATTCACAACTTAAGCCATGACACAAATTTCCGATCAATGCCGCGTTGTACACCACGACAAAGCAATCACAACCCCACTAATCGAAATCAATGAGGAAGGGAGCTAGCTATATAATGAGTACTCATCCGATCACCTCAACTGGTAAACCAGAGAGGAAGAAAAATAAACGATCACGACTCCATAATTGGAGAAGGAAAATAAACGATCACAAGCCCATAAATGGAGAAGGAATGATATGATACTGTCATGCTAAGTGTGAACATAAAATCAATTCCAAACATTTTATTCAAATGATTCGTGAGAATCCAATAAATTTCCAAAGTTATAATTTCATTCACAAAATGGCAACACAATTCATAATTATCTTTAATTTCCACAAAAACCATTTACAGTGCTTTTCAATCAATAGTATCCATCAAATCATTTACAATGCTTTTCAAGCAATAAATATCCATTCAAACCCATTTCCACAATTTAAAACAATAATGTACAAATAGTCATAATTCATTTCAATTGAAAAATTCAAAAGAAATACTATTGTGTACAAACACAATTTAAATCAATAACATACAATTAATCATATGAAATCTTATTCAGAGTAAAATCAGTTGAAAACTAGTTGTGCACAAACCTCTGATAATTGTCTCTTGGTCTGGACTCAGTGTTTCCTTCCCTTTTCCTGAGTCTTTGGTAACTGAGAAACACAATTTGAAGTGTTTCAGTACTAAATTAAATTGTCTCTAACGATAATGTTCGATAATTAATTCACTGAATACCTTTATTTGCTTAATCAACCCATATATCGACCCTCGATGCGTTTTAGGTAAATTTGGTTTTAGTGTCATTAATATTTCACATTCGATAGGGTTTTAGGTTGGTACGCTTTACCAAACTCATTTCCTTGTTTAGTGCATTTTAATGCAACTTGTCGATTCCGGATACTAGTTTGACCTAGCCTGACTACCTATTTTCCTAGATTTTCGGGTTTCGGTCAAAACTACTAACTTGTAGATCTATGTCTTGCGGAACGCGGGGCAAAATTTTAGGTCAATCCGAGTTATGTAGACCACGTTATGGTCATTTTACTGTTGCTGGTCAAATGGCATCAAATTTGGTCAATTTTAGGTCAATTTGGTCAACTTTGGTTCGGCCAGTTTTTGGACCCGAACTTGTGCAAGCTGTTTGACTTGCTTATGGTCATTTCTGGGCTTTGGTGTCTTCATAAGACTTGTAGGTATGGGTCTTAACTATTCATGGTTAAAATTTCAGGTCAATTGGACCTGTTTTGAGTGAGTTATGGCCTAAACACTAACTGCTGCCCAATTGGTCAGTTTTTAGGTTTCAATTGCACTTAATCCGAATTGGTCATTTTTCATGCCATCTTGCAAGCAGAATTTTGGTATGCTTTCTCAATGAAAGTTGGCACATTTTGTGCCTAGTTTCACCTCCAATTAGTCTCATACCAATTGAGGTTACACATTTAAATTTATTGACTAAAATGCATACTGCCCTTAACTACCTTACTTAAACATACATCAATTACACACTTACATTACTATATGTCCACTTCCCTTACCAATTCTGTTTTGGTTCATTACCAAAACCATATTCCACTTTACATTAACATCACTTTGGGTAGATTACAAACATCCTTAATACACCAATTAAAACTCACATTTACAAAGTCTAAGTACAATCACATATACACCTAAACCTTACTAGTTCTTACATACACTTTACACAATCAATCTATATACATATCCATCAACCTTAATGTCAATATTTCTGCCAAAACCTTCATGAACACATACATTTATCCAAGAATCCCAAGGCTGCCGAAAAGCTTCCTCAACACCAAAGTGTCCTACAATTCATCAATTTCCATTCCAAGTGCAAAATCACCATATACATATGGAATAATTTACTAGGACATTAAATCACCATAACCAACATAATTTCTCATCAAATATATGCACAAATATTTCATCAAATACATAACTCCATGGCTGTCCAAAATGGACATCTCAATAACTCTTCAAACTTGAAAATTTTCTTCACAAAACCAACACCCATAACATGAACACAAAGTTTAACAAAGCAATCTTCCAAAATACAAACTTACCTTATGGTTGGAACTTGCCAAACCTTGACTAAACTTCTTGATTTTGGTATCAAGCTCTTCCTTATAATGTGTAGACAATCTTTAATGAAGGAACCTAAGTGATTGGAGTTGAAATGGAGGAGTGGATCAAGCTTGAAGGCCAAACGGCAATGGAGGTCTTTTGGTTCTTCAATTCGGCAAGGTTTGGTGATTTGGAGAAGATGAAGTTTCTGGTGGTGTAATGGAAGTACACCTGCCCCACTTTGTTTTTATTTTATTCCCTTAATGGCCCACTCACTCAATTAATCATATAATATGTTAAATTCCCACTTATTCCACATTAAACCCTTAATTTTTGTTATTTACTTTAGGTACCACAAAATTAATTTTTCATTTTATTTTATAAGTGTAATATTATTTATTTTTAATGGAAATTTAGGTCAAAAGACAATTTGGGGTGTCAAATGACCATAATGCCCTGCTCGTTGCATTCCCGATTTTTCTGAACACCGGTTTTGTCTGCTTTTTCGATTTCTCACTTTTCTTTATACTAATTATTTAATTTTTCTTTGATCTTACTAATGATATTTATTCTTCATTAATGGTCTATTTAAGTCCTAAAAATGTTTTCCAGGGTTCCTCGCAGTCCAGGGCCAGTCAACGGTCCACGCCGTGACTTCCCGGTGTGGTCACCCATCGCTAGGGTTCTCGGCTCGCTTAACTTGGTTACATTTCTTTGCTATTATTTTTCCTTTGTTTTTCTTGTATTTTCTTTTCTTTTATTTCATTATTTAATGTCTCCTCACTCATATCGAAGTGTAGTTCTAGGCATCCTAGCTGTCCGGACAACACTGGTCACCGGAACAGTAGAACGCATACCGAACTTAAGGGTGTTACAGAAACACAAAATTTCAAGAACGTCGAGTTTAGCACGTTAGAGCTAGGTAAAAGTGAAGTTAAATTTATTTTTGGATTTATGCTAAGTTATGGTACTGAAACACTGTAAAATTGTGTGTTTCAGTTGAAAAGAATACCGAGAAAGAACCCGAGGAACCGAGATAAGGCCAAGAGGTGACTCGCTTGAGGTTTATGCACAACATCACTATGCTTTAAAATTCATTGATAAAGTGAATGAAATATGTATTTTACTTTTGCTTTGAATTGTTGAAAGTTTATTTGTGACATTATTTATGATGTTTTGATTTAAATTGTGAAAGTTATTGTGTATATTTGAAATAGAAATGTTTAGCAAATTGCTAAGATAAGTTTTAAAACCACAGTGTCATGACCATATATTTGAACAGCTCACTAGCATGACTAGTGGGGGTAATTAGTTTCGAATTTTGATTCCTTCTCTGGAGAAGTGTTGAGGTGTGCCAGTAGAAGAGGATTTGAATGGATATCCATATATTTCAGCTAGCTAGCCTTGTGATGTGACTTCTCCTTAGCCTCTGGTTATTGAGATTATATTTGTTTCGAATGGCATGATCTAACTGTGGGTTTTATGAAATGTGTTTGATACTTCGAAATGAAATTGTTTGGAATAAAATCTCATAATTCATGTTTTGTGTTTAACTCGCATGCTTAGTTCAATTTTTGAATAAATGTGATTTAAATTCTGAATAAAGATTATTTTAGTATGTTGTGCACCACTGAGTCCTAATACTCAGCGATAGCTATTATTGTTGTCGCAAATTTAGAGACTAGAGGAGCAGCAAAGTGAGCTGCTGAGGATTATCGAGCGACTCATCCTGAAGTTATATCGGGTATATTTTATATCCTGATTGTAGAAATGTATTTTGATATATGTAATGTACATATATGTATGGACATGTAAATTCGATCTTGAGCAGTTTGTACAGAGTTTGTATAAAGTTGTAATAAAATTTAGTTTAGATTTTCCCAATGTAGACTTTAGTATGATGTATATATAGATTGTTGTCTTTAATGAATGGAAATATTTATTTTAATTTGAATGAAATTAATAGATATTATTTTAATGATTATTGAATTTTGGAATTTGGGAAATATTGACTGTTGAATTTTGAGATTTGAGAAATTGGTTGAGATTAATTGTGAAATTGAAGTAGTTGTTGAGAAAAATTATTGGAAGTGTTTTTTTCGTATTTGAGGAACTGCTTTCTCAAAATACAAACGGAACTCTCACAAAATTTTTATAAAATTTGAAAAAAAATAAAATGGGCCAAAAATTTCAATTAGCCTTCAACTTTAATTAAATGTTTTGATACCAATTAGAAAATGCTCACCACTTATCAAAAGTAAGAAAATTGTTTTAAAATCCCTTGTAGGATACTTAATGAGTTATCGGTAGGTGAAGTTCGATAGTTCATTAGGTATTCTACGGGATCATGTTATGCCTTACAGAGGGATAAGGTGTGACATGTTTTAGGTCCCTTAGGCAAATCCCATATCGGCAAAGCATGGAGATGGTCTTGGGTTCAAAAAGTAATAATATATAAAATGGGGAAATTAATCACTAGAGGCGCCTTTTAGTGGAATGGCATGGAGAGTTGGAAGAACTCTAGGATTAAGCGTGCTCGCTTGAGAGAAATCCTAGGATGGGTGACCTCCTGGGAAGTTCTCCATTCCACCTATGGGACAAAACTGTGAGGCCTACGGCCAAAGTGGATAATTCCTCTAGTGGTTGGTTCCCGATCGTTACAACCATAATCAAAATAAGTTTAAGATATTAGTGGATTTGAAAGAAATAAGATATAGGGAAGTTTAATCTATTGGGATGTATTGTAATAACTATGCAATATTCTTGATGTTTGTACTGTAAGCTGCATATTACAGTACTGACTTGGGATTTATTGTGTAGAGCTACGTACTACCCAATAGTACACAAGGATAAGAATAGTTGCAAATGGCATCTGTTTTGGTATAGTTATGATAAGATAAAGTTTTCTTATTGGAAAGGAGTTTGAAAATCCTAACCTGGGATTTAAAACTCTAAAGTTAGAATATTGAAAGGTTATAGTTCAGTAAAAAAGAAAGTAATGACTACACATCAGTACAAAATAAGCTATAAAATATTAATAGATTAAAAAAAATTTATGGAAGTAAAAATTAGAATAGTTGGTTCAAATGTAATAAAAAAATATTATAAATAGTAGTTAAAGTGTTGACTAGAATGGTTTGAGGACCAAATCAAAGTAATATTGAAGAATAGCGAAGTTATTAGGGATGATAAGAAGTGCTAAATTAGGACTCGATAGTCAAGTTAAGGAAGAGGATAAGATTGAAGAATAAAATAATTAAAGTTAAGTTGTGAAACGAAAAAAGGAGAAATAAATAGAACAATAAGAAATGAGAAAAACATTAGATGAGGAATTGCCACCAAGGCAAACAACCTACTTAAGATGCGTAACGATATCCTGAACTATTTTATCAAGAAGGAAATAAGTTAAACAAAAGCAAACAAGATAGTGCAAAATAGCACATGGGCTTTGGTCATTAATGGAGATGGTAAGATAATGGTTATGGACCTATGGCCAAGAAAGAGATAAGCAGTTCATATATGACCAACAGGGTCATTTAAAAAAAAAAAAAAAGGAGACTACAAAGGAAAATAATTGCTAAAGCAACAGTAAGAAAAGATTATGATTGTACAAACAAATTAAACATTACATGAGATTGTTAGAAGTCTTACACAGACTCAAAGGAATGAAGATTATAAGATTATGTAAAAAGTAGAAAGACTAAGTTCTCATTATCTAAGATTACACGAGGTCCTAGAAAAAGTGGATCTGTTAGCACACAGATTTGCTTACCCCTAGAATTGAAATGAATTCAAAATTAACTTATGACAGAAGCTCATAAGGAACTTGGTACACAAGGTGAGCAATCGATATGTAAATATTATTAGTTAAAGTGCTACAGACCATCATTTCAATGATGAGGCTACATGGAAATGTGAGAAAAACATGAGAAAATAACACATATGACTAAGTGAGGATAGATAGTGGGCAGAATTTTGAGGACGAAATTTCTTTTAAGGGGGGGAGAATTGTAACACCCCTATTTGTATAGCCTGGTATATTTCACTATTTCGGTGACCGGTGTCGGTCCGGACAATTAAGAGGATTAGAACTATGTTTAGGACACCTAGAGAAGCCTTGAACATAAATAATTAGTAATTGTCAAATAGTTAAGTATAAATAAGAAAAATAGAACATAAGAAGTTAAATGAGCCGAGAGTCACAACGATGGGTGACCTTCTCGGGAAGGACTGCAAGGTCGATTTAAACTCAAATTTCGAACCGTAAAATGTAACGCCGTGGTCCTTAGGACTATTACGAACACAGTGGAAAAGAGAAAATCACAAAAAAAAAATTGATAAGCCGGTCAAATAATTAGGTCAGAGACCCAGAAGAAATATTAAATTATTTGCAAACTGGGTCGAACCGGCGAGGGGCAATTTGGTCAATTAACCCCTAGAGTTGACTCCTGACCTAACTGTCAAATAAAATCGAAAAAAAGAAAATTTTGGGATAAAAAAATTAAATTAAAGAACTATGGAAAAAGAAAAAAAAAGAAAAAAAAAGAAAATTTGAATTATGACATCATCATGGATGACACATGCATGACCTAATAAATGATAATTTTTAATTTAAGAAACTTTGAGATAATTTTGACTTAAAAGACAATTAAAAAAAAATAAAAAATGAAATGATGAAAATTTCAAAATATAATTGAATTATGACCTCATCCATGACTTAATAAATATTAATTTTTAAAATTTGAAAATTTGGAGATAATGCAACATAGAAAGGAGCCAATAAGAATTAAAAGAACAGAAAATTCATTTTTTTTTTCCTTTCTTCTTCTTCTTGCCGTGAACCTATTCTCTCATATCTCTCATTTTTCTTTTCCTTTCTTCCATTAAAGCTCTCTTTGTGCTTTTGAAACCCCAAAATTAATCATAAATTCCATAAATTCCTTCATTAAACCTTGTTTTTGAAGCTTGGTAAAACTATTGACAACAAAAGGAAGAGGAAAGAAAGGAGATTTGAAGAGGGAAAAATTCAACAAAAGAGGTTAGTGGTTAGTTTTTAATTTTATGTTTAAATTCATAATTAAGTAGTTGAATTACATTAGAAATTGTAAAAAAATGAAACAAAAATAACATGTATAGAATTCCATGGAATTTTAGCCAACTTGAGATGTGGTAGGAATTGATTGAGTTTGATTGAATTAGACATGTTAGAGAGCTTGAATGAGTTGAGAAATGGTGTTTGTATGCTTGGAACTAATTAAATGTAACAAATCAAGTGAGTTAGGGTTTGGACCTACGGTTTTGGGAGACAAAATTTTGAGAATTGGTCAAATGGTATGTTTGACCTTGTTTGAACTGAAAAATGGTCATATGTGACCAATTGTGGTATGTTGGAAGTGTGGGAATCAAGTGAAAATTCAGATTGGTTATGAACATTCTGTAGGCAGCAAGACCAAGGTCCCTTTCAAGGACCAAAGTGAAAGTTTACTAACCCAATTGGTGTGAGGCCAATTGGGAATGAAACTAGACACAAAATAGCACATTTTTCATTTAGGAATCATGCCCAAAAGTTGACCATAACTTAGTAAACAAATTGGCCAAATCTGGAATTGGGTGTTCTGACCAGATAAAATGACCAAATGAACAGTGTTTGTTCATTTGGCCATAACTTGGGTTAGGCAAATCTAAATGACCTGAAATTTTACCAGTAGAAATCTGAGACATAGCCCTACAATTTTCATGAAGAACAAAAACCCAAATTATGCCCTTAACCAAGTCATTTTGCTACCCAAAGTTGGTGACCTAAAACTGCCAGAACCATTTTTGGTGCCCAGAAAATCTGGGTTAGGCAAATCCGGCCAGCCATGTTCAAATAGCTATAACTTGAGCTACAAAACTCTAATTGGAGTGATTCAAAAAGGAGAATAAATTTAAAACAATAAGGAACAATTTCTATGAAGAAAACTTAGCCAAATTCTAACAGAACATGACCAATGGAATAAAGGCAAATTAGGACACCAAAATTGAAAATTTGCAATTTTGCCTAAAGGACTTAAAATTTGAGAAAACAACCAAAATCAACAAATTAGGTAACCAAAATATGGTATGTGGGTGAAATTGGAATTCCCATACCTATTAAGCCTTAGAAAGTCAATAAATTGACTTGAATAGTGTAGTGAATAGTAACCCTGAAACACAAATTTTAAAGAACGTCAATTTTAGCATATTAAAACTAGGTAAAAGTAAATTTGAATTTATTTTTGAGTTTATGATATCAAACACTGTGGAAACTGTGTGTTTCAGTGAAAAGAAAATCGAAAGAACTCCGAGGATCGAGTCAAGGCCAAGAGGCGACTCAGATAAGGTTTGTGCACAACAAACTTAAAATTCTTTGTTTCTACTTGACAATTCTTGAAATAAATGTTGTGAATAATTTTGATTATTATGGCTTTGAAAATATTATTTGAAAAATAGTGTGTTGCCTACTTTGTAAATGAAATGTTTGAAATGAAATATGATTTGTTAATTGTATGAAATGTTTGAATAACTTGATTTAAATTGTTTTTTTTTTAATTCACACTTGGCATGACAATATTAATATGTTCCTCCTCCACTTTTGGGGTGAGTTTGATATTTGATTATATTCTTCCCTCTCTGGCTTGCCAGTCTGAGGTGAGTATGGGTGAATACTCATTAGCTAGCTAGCCGCCTCCCTCATTGATTTCGATTAGTGAGGTTAGTTTGCCTTGTCGTGGTGTACAAAACTGCATGTTTAGAAATTTTATGTCATGACCTAAGTTGTGTTATTGATTGGCAACACTATGATTATAAAATTGTTTGATTAAAGTTGTGTTATATTAAGTTTTGAAATTTGTGAAATGTTTAAATGTGATTTGAAAAAAATTTGTGAAATGTGATTGTAAAATATTTGAACTATGAATTATTGACAAATATTTTATATTTTGCATTTTATATTTATTGTGCACCACTGAGTATTTTTATACTCAGCGATAGCTTTCTTTGCTGTCGCAGATAGAAAAAAGGGCATAGCAGCAGAGTGAGCTGCTACAGTCAGAGAGGAGCATAGTTGAAGAATTTTTGTACAGGTATTTGTTAATACCTTTGTAATTATTTTGATGTAAATGGTTTTGTGACACCCCTTACCCGACTACAGTGTAGTCGAGCAAGTTATGCCACTCAGTGTACCGGAGCACTCTATTTTATCTTAATTCATTTTTATCATAGTTTTGAATATAACTTGTGAAATATAATTCATTTTAAGCCATTTATCGAAATTATTATTTATTTGAGGTTCCGAAAATTTTATAGAAAATCCGGCAGAGTACCGGTTAAAAATGGAGAAAACCGTTCTTCGGAACCTGTGAAAAACACTTCCTATATTCATATTCAATCATCTCAACTCCATTTGTTATAATCTCAACATTTTTCAACCATTCATTTCTCAATCATTCATCTCATTTGATCCATTTGCATCACATCAATTTACAACAATTTCTTAACAATTCCTCTATTTGTCCTTCATTCATTTCACATCATCATTAGACTCAAATCATAAATAAATTCTCACATGTGATTTATAATCACAAATTACAAGTACTTACATTAATACAAAATTATATTACATTTGTTTCAAATACACATGATAAAATAAGAGTTTAATTACAAAATTTACAAAAAACATAAAATACAAAATGGGACCTAGTGTCCTACCAATGCACTGTAGTCTATGAGGTGACACGGACACTACGCAGAACTGTGAACGGCCTTACCCAATCTGTGGTTTACTGGGCCTCTGTCCAATTCTTCAGTACCTACGCGTTGCAAAAGCGACGCGCTAAGCATAAAGCTTAGTGGTGCCAATAATACAAGAAAATACAATATGCAAATAAAAATAATAATTTCCTTGCTATTGTGTTCATAAGAAATGAATAATTACTAACTTATTGTTTAGTCGAGGGCTAATCATGTTTCATGATATTAACTTCTTCATGCATTTCGTTAATTATTTTCTTCATGATCTTGAGCTTCTTTGTATTTTTGTAATCATTCCTGATACTTAATTTTCGTATTTTCTTTAATAATCAGTTCAATCACAGTTATACTTTTCCATGCCCAAGTAACCTATACCGACGATCGATCGATAACGTCGTTGGCACCGACACCGCGGTGCCTCGGGCCATCATACCATGGGACGCAGAACGCCAACCACGATATGCGAAGATGGCTAAAAAGCCATGATATCACATAATCGGCATAAAAGCCATGAATACGGGCATAAAAGCCATGGATAAGGGCATAAAGCCATGAATACAGGCATAAAGCCTTTCCTTTCGCAGTACTGCTAAAACAATACCCTATTGGCATGCCAAACTATCCAAACCAATCACATTAGGCCTACTAGGGCATTTTGCATTTTTAAGTTTCACAATTTTTGAATTTCAAGTTTTCATGTCACTATTCATTTCATTAGTCAACTAAAATGTTGACTTTTGCATAAACAATAGGTACATTGGTTTTAATACACCCAACATACCACATTTTGTATTCAAAACTTGTTAGTTTTGGTCACTTTCTCAAAGCTTAGGTCATTTTGGCAAAATTGCCAATTTTTGGTTTTGGTGTCACTATTCACCTCATTGGTCAACAAAAATGTTGACTTTTGGATAGAAAATAGGTGTATTGGTTTTAACACCCCAAACATACCACATTTTGTATTTAAAACTTGTTGGTATTGGTTGCCAATACCATTTCTAAGCTTAATGCTAATTGAACAAAATTTTCAGATTTGGTGCTTCATCTTTACTATTATATTTGTATATTTTACATTGGGAATTTGAGGAAATGGTAAACATGAAAGTTGTTCCTTATTCTGTCTAGTTGAATTTCCTCTTTTGAATCACTCCATTTGGAGTTTTGTAGCTCAAGTTATGGCCAAAATAAGTTTATCGCTCACGCAATCGCTCATGCTGCACTTTTGGGTTTTGGCAGATTTTGGTCCAACTTTGGTCAGTAATTTGATCAAGTTAAGTTCATAATTTGGCCTAACTTTCTTCATATGAAATGTTCTACTATGCCTTAGGTTTTCATCGGTTCAAGAATCGCCTAAATCCGAGTTTTCTAGAGAGAGTTATAGCCATCCAAACATTACTGCTCAAATGAAAATTCTGGAAATCTCAGTACAGTAAGCTCCAATTTGCTCAATGATTTGATTAGGTTAATGGCATAATTTAGATTGGTGTCCTTCATGAAAGTTGTTTGTATATATCTTATCTTGTTGCTGTAAAAATTTCAGGTCAATTGACCATATCTACAGTGAGTTATGGCCAAATGAACAGTTACTGTTCATTTGGTCATTTCTGCAGGGGCTGTTTGCAGGGTATCCGGATTGGGACCAACTTTTGGTCCACTTGCTTTGGTCTTTTGGGCTTGGTTTCTTCAGAAAAAATGTGCCATTATAAGCCTAGTTTCATGTCCAATTGGCCAAACATCAATTGGACCTACACAGCCAAAGTTATGGCAGTGCAAGTGGACTGAATTTTCAGTCCCTCTGCTGCTGTCCTAGGGCAGCCTACAACTTCACTTTGCAATCCTATTTTTCAGTCCATAATATGGTCAACTTACCTAAAATGGTCACTAATTGACTATTAAAATGTGCTCTAACAATTTCATAAGCCAAATCAATTTTTCACTTCTCAAAGCCCTAATGTCCAATTCAATTTGCCCATAAACCTCAATTAGCACACTAGTTCAACATCCATGCATATTCATACCTTAAACATCATTTCTATCCACTCTAAATTCATTAAAACAATCAAACTCATCCTTCCTTAGGGCTGCCAAAAATTCAAGGGATGCATACACTTAACTTTTATTCATTTAATTTACAATTTCTCACTTATTTCAAGCTTCTAACATGGAATCAAAGAAGTATATATATAAGTAGGCACTAACCTCACTTTAACCTCTTGTAGGGCAGATTTCTCCAAGTTAAATCTTCATTTTCTTATAATCTCTTGGCTGCCAAACACTTCCTCTAGGTCCAAGGATTCATTTTAGTGTTGGGGTCTTGAGGAAATATGGTGAGGAAGCATGAGAAATGAAGCTTTTGTTTGAAAATCAATGGAGGGAGAAGAGGGAGAGATTCACGTTTTGGCTGAAGAAGAAGAAGGAAACAGCAGAATTTTGAGTCCATTTGTCTCTTTTAATTGTTTAAAAAAAGACTTATTGAATGGTGATTGGTGGAGGGTATGTAAATGACATCATGTGATGTCATTATCCCTAATTTCCTTCATTTTTCTTTTCTTTTCTTTTCTACCACATTTCAATTTAATTTTTAGCAATATTTCTTCATATTTTATGTCATATTAATTATTTACTTAACTGGACAAGTCGGCCAAAAATCACCTCTGAAGGCGAAATGACCAAAATGCCATCCGCTTGGCTTAACAGTCAAAATTATCTCAGACTGATTGAAAATTTTTCTAAATATTTTCTTGGCATTCTAATGCCATAGGAACCTCAATGACCCTTCTCTGGAGTCCCAAAAATTATTTTATAATTTTTCCCCCGGGTCTAGGGCTCCTCGTTGCGAGAACCGCAACTTACCTCTGGTTACCCATCGCTTGGGCACCGGCTCTTTTAACTTGGTTGTATTTTATTTCTAAAATTTTTACTAAGTTTTTCTCATTAATATTTGAGTTAATTATGGTTCCTCACTTTAGTTTAAATATTTTTTTCAGAAGTTCTAGCTGTCCGGACCGACATCGGTCATCTAACAGAGACTTTTATGAATTGCTACCGGAAGGATGTTACAACTCTTCCCCTCTTATTTAAATTTCGTCCTCGAAATTTATCCAATGTAAATAGCCAAGGAGCTACTACCTCTTTATTTCTTCACCTTTCCGTGTTATCCTACTTCACTTTCTCCTTAGTCTCAATCCTATCTTCAAACAGTTATGTACTCATCCTTTTTCATCTTAAATACAGTCTCCTTCTCATCTCCATTCACTATCTCATTGTCTCTTCACTCTCTTATTCCATACCTTAACCTAAAATAAACAAGAAATACAGATCTGCAATAGTGTCACCTCGACTCATATGAATGCAATGCATGATATGCAATCTATCTAGGTCCGTAAACGCCTAAACCAGCTCGATACCACTAAATGTGACACCCTTACCCGACTACAAGCAGCTGAGCAAGTTATGCCACTCAGTGTGCCGGAGCACTCTATTTTATCTTAATTCATTTTTATCATAGTTTTGAATATAACTTGTGAAATATAATTCATTTTAAGCCATTTATCAAAATTATTATTTATTTGAGGTTCCGAAAATTTTATAGAAAATCCGGCAGAGTACCGGCTAAAAATGGAGAAAACCGTTCTTCTAACTGTAAAAACACTTCATATATTCATATTAAATCATCTCAACTCCATTTGTTATAATCTCAACATTTTTCAACCATTCATTTCTCAATCATTCATCTCATTTGATCCATTTGCATCACATCAATTTACAACAATTTCTTAACAATTCCTCTATTTGTCCTTAATTCATTTCACATCATCATTAGACTCAAATCATAAATAAATTCTCACATGTGATTTATAATCACAAATTACAAGTACTTACATTAATACAAAATTATATTACATTTGTTTCAAATACACATGATAAAATAAGAGTTTAATTACAAAATTTACAAAAAACATAAAATACAAAATGGGACCTAGTGTCCTACCAATGCACTGTAGTCTGTGAGGTGACACGGACACTATGCAGAACTGTGAACGGCCTTACCCAATCTGTGGTTTACTGGGCCCTCTGTCCAATTCTTCAGTACCTACGCGTTGCAAAAGCGACGCGCTAAGCATAAAGCTTAGTGGTGCCAATAATACAAGAAAATATAATATGCAAATAAAAATAATAATTTCCTTGCTATTGTGTTCATAAGAAATGAATAATTACTAACTTATTGTTTAGTTGAGGGCTAATCATGTTTTATGATATTAACTTCTTCATGCATTTCGTTAATTATTTTCTTCATGATCTTGAGCTTCTTTGTATTTTTGTAATCATTCCTGATACTTAATTTTCGTATTTTCTTTAATAATCAGTTCAATCACAGTTATACTTTTTCATGCCCAAGTAACCTATACTGGACGATCGGATCGATAACGGGTCGTTGGCACCGACACGCGTGCCTCGGGCCGTCATACCATGGGACGGTAACGCCAACCACGTATGCAGTCAGGTTGGCTAAAAAGCCATGATATCACATAATCGGCATAAAAGCCATGAATACGGGCATAAAAGCCATGGATAAGGGCATAAAGCCATGAATACAGGCATAAAGCCTTTCCTTTCGCAGTACTGCTAAAACAATACCCTATTGGCATGCCAAACTATCCAAACAAATCACATTAGGCCTACTAGGGCATTTTTCATTTTTAAGTTTCACAATTTTTGAATTTCAAGTTTTCATGTCACTATTCATTTCATTAGTCAACTAAAATGTTGACTTTTGCATAAACAATAGGTACATTGGTTTTAATACTCCCAACATACCACATTTTGTATTCAAAACTTGTTAGTTTTGGTCACTTTCTCAAAGCTTAGGTCATTTTGGCAAAATTGCCAATTTTTGGTTTTGGTGTCACTATTCACCTCATTGGTCAACAAAAATGTTGACTTTTGGATAGAAAATAGGTGTATTGGTTTTAACACCCCAAACATACCACATTTTGTATTTTAAACTTGTTGGTATTGGTTGCCAATACCATTTCTCAGCTTAATGCTAATTGAACAAAATTTTCAGATTTGGTGCTTCATCTTTACTGTTCCATTTGTATATTTTACAGTGGGAATTTGAGGAAATGGTAAACATGAAAGTTGTTCCTTATTCTGTCTAGTTGAATTTCCTTTTTTGAATCACTCCATTTGGAGTTTTGTAGCTCAAGTTATGGGCAAAATAAGTTTACTGTTCACATGCACTGTTCATGCTGCACTTTTGGGTTTTGGCAGATTTTGGTCCAATTTTGGTCAGTAATTTGATCAAGTTAAGTTCATAATTTGGCCTAACTTTCTTCATATGAAATGTTCTACTATGCCTTAGGTTTTCATCGGTTTAAGAATCGCTTAAATCCGAGTTTTCTAGAGAGAGTTATAGCCATCCAAACATTACTACTCAAATGAAAATTCTGGAAATCTCAGTACAGTAAGCTCCACTTTGCTCAATGATTTGATTAGGTTAATGGCATAATTTAGATTGGTGTCCTTCATGAAAGTTGTTTGTCTATATCTTATCTTGTTGCTGTAAACATTTCAGGTCAATTGACCATATCTACAGTGAGTTATGGCCAAATGAACAGTTACTGTTCATTTGGTCATTTCTGAAGGAGCTGTTTGCAGGGTATCCGGATTGGGACCAACTTTTGGTCCACTTGCTTTGGTCTTTTGGGCTTGGTTTCTTCAGAAAAAATGTGCCATTATAAGCCTAGTTTCATGTCCAATTGGCCAAACATCAATTGGACCTACACATCCAAAGTTATAGCAGTGCAAGTGGACTGAATTTTCAGTCCCTCTGCTGCTGTCCTAGGGCAGCCTACAACTTCACTTTGCAATCCTATTTTTCAGTCCATAATATGGTCAACTTAACTAAAATGGTCACTAATTGACTATTAAAATGTGCTCTAACAATTTCATAAGCCAAATCAATTTTTCACTTCTCAAAACCCTAATGTCCAATTCAATTTGCCCATAAACCTCAATTAGCACACTAGTTCAACATCCATGCATATTCATACCTTAAACATCATTTCTATCCACTCTAAATTCATTAAAACAATCAAACTCATCCTTCCTTAGGGCTGCCAAAAATTCAAGGGATGCATACACTTAACTTTTATTCATTTAATTTACAATTTCTCACTTATTTCAAGCTTCTAACATGGAATCAAAGAAGTATATATATAAGTAGGCACTAACCTCACTTTAACCTCTTGTAGGGCAGATTTCTCCAAGTTAAATCTTCATTTTCTTGTACTCTCTTGGCTGCCAAACACTTCCTCTAGGTCCAAGGATTCATTTTAGTGTTGGGGTCTTGAGGAAATATGGTGAGGAAGCATGAGAAATGAAGCTTTTGTTTGAAAATCAATGGAGGGAGAAGAGGGAGAGATTCACATTTTGGCTGAAGAAGAAGAAGGAAACAGCAGAATTTTGAGTCCATTTTTCTCTTTTAATTGTTTAAAAAAAGACTTATTGAATGGTGATTGGTGGAGGGTATGTAAATGACATCATGTGATGTCATTATCCCTAATTTCCTTCATTTTTCTTTTCTTTTCTTTTCTACCACATTTCAATTTAATTTTTAGCAATATTTCTTCATATTTTATGTCATATTAATTATTTACTTAACTGGACAAGTCGGCCAAAAATCACCTCTGAAGGTGAAATGACCAAAATGCCATCCGTTTGACTTAACGGGTCAAAATTATCTGTACCGATTGAAAACTTTTTCTAAATATTTTCTTGGCATTCTAATGCCATAGGAACCTCAATGACCCTTCTCTGGAGTCCCAAAAATTATTTTATAATTTTTACCCCTGGTCTAGGGCTCCTCGTTGCGAGAACCGCAACTTACCTCTTGTTACCCATCGCTTGGGCACCGACTCTTTTAACTTGGTTGTATTTTATTTCTAAAATTTTTACTAAATTTTTCTCATTAATATTTGAGTTAATTATGGTTCCTCACTTTAGTTTAAATATTTTTTTCAGAAGTTCTAGCTGTCCGGACCGACACTGGTCACCGGAACAGTAGACTGTGCGGAATTGCTACCGGGAGGATGTTACAGGTTTAGTGTCATATGTATTAAGGTAGATTGAGCAGTTGTACAGTTAATGTATAATAATATTATTTTTGAGATTTTACGTCTATAAATTAACTTATGAATGTAGATTAAATATTTAAAATGCAATGTGCATGAGTTTATGAAATATTTTGAGATATCAATTGTTGATTTCAAATTTGGATTTTGAATTGATGTGTTGCTATTGCTATTGTTTTGAAGTTTGGCAGTTGCAAATGGGGTTAAAATTAATTATTTGAAAGTTTTTCACAGGTTTTAAAGAACTATTTTTACCAAATACAGACGGCACTCTGCCGAAATTTTTATAAAATTCGCGGAAAAATAAAATGGGATAAAAATCTTAACTAATTTTCAAACTTTAATTAAATATTTTTATTTACTACCAAAATGCTCACCACTTCCAAAATATAATAAAATGGTTTTAAAATCCCTTGTAGTATATTTAATGGGTTACTGGTAGGCGAAGTATAGTAAATCATTAGATGTACTACAGGATCATGTTACATCTTACTAAGGTGTAGGGTGTGACACATGGTAGTGCCAGTGTGTATCGTGTAAGATAGAGACCCAAGGTTCACTTCTAGATTATGGGTTAGTCTCCAAAAAGCCCTAGGAACTAGATTGAACTTCAGTACAGCATTCCATCCACAAACAGAAGGCCAATCTGAAAGGATCATTCAGATTTTGGAGGATATGCTTCGAGCTTGTGTGATTGAGTTTGAAGGGAGTTGGGACACACACTTGCCTTTAATTGAATTTGCCTACAACAACAATTATCAGTCAAGCATCGGGATGCCTCCATACGAAGCACTTTATGGCAGAAAGTGTAGAACTCCTTTGTGTTGGGATGAAGTGGGCGAGAGGAAGTTAATTAGCCTAGAATTAGTGCAGCAAATGAAAGAGAAGGTTAAGCTCATTAGAGACAGACTCAAAGTTGCAACGGATAGACAGAAGTCCTACATTGACCTAAAAAGAAGAGATATTCGATGTGTGGGTGACAAGTTGTTCCTGAAAGTTTCCCCATGGAAGAGGATCATGAGGTTTGGTAAAAAGGGGAAACTAAGTCCTCGATTCACTGGGCCGTATGAGGTTCTAGAAAGAGTGGGTCCATTGGCATATAGACTTGCATTACCTCCAGAGTTAGAAAAGATTCACAATGTCTTCCATGTCTCCATGTTGAGGAGGTTCAAATCAGACCCCTCTCACATTTTACCAGTAGAGGAGATCGAAGTGAATCTAGACCTGACATATGATGAAGAGCCCATACAGATCTTGGCATATGAGGTAAAACAGCTGAGGAACAAGCAAATCCCTTTGGTGAAAGTGTTGTGGAACCATCATTTAGGCTAGGGGGCTACATGGGAGCATGAGGAGGGAGGACATGAGAAGGCAGGACCCACAGCTATTCAGAGAATCAAACCAGGTAAATTTCGAGGACAAAATTTATTTTTAAGGAGGGGAGAATTGTAATACCCCGAACCTCCGAGTTATGAATAGTACCATTTTTTATCCGTGACTAGTACTATTTAAAGACACCTTGAGGACCAAAAATAAATAGAAAATTAATTGAGATAGACACAATAAAAATTCAAGTGACCTAAAAATATAAGGATTCATCGGGTATATTGAAAAAGAAGGATCATGACCCAATAATGAGTATTTTGGTCAATTTACCTCAAGAGTTGACTTTTGACCGAAATATCAATTAAATTAAATGAAATTAATGAATTGAATTATGGGGTAAAAATTGAAGAAAAATTCAAGTAAAAATATATAAGGGAAAATTTAAGAAATGAAAACTTAAACTTTCATTTCTATTATGACAAAATTAAAATGAAGGACTTATGGGCTTTTGATAATTAAATTTAATTATTTAATTAAAATGAAAAATTAAGTGTAAATGCAAAAAAAAAAGGGGGGGGGGATAAAAATTTAAGTTTAATTATCCTTATGACACAATTAAAATTTATAATTTTAATAAACTAATTTTTGAGTTAAATATATATATATATAAGAAGACAAATGTCTTCTTCATTTTTATTTTTTCATAAGGTGCCACCACCCACTCCTCTTTCTCTCTTTTTCTCTTCTTCTTCCACTTCTTCCCCTCATTGATTTCCCCTCCCAAGTTTTAATTTCTTTAATTCCCTTCATAAATCCCATAACCCACTAAAAAAAAAAGATCAAAGAGAACTTTGATTGAGGCATTGGAGCAAGTAGAGCAAAAGAAATTGGAAGAAAAATTGTAGTTGGAAAGAAATCACTTGAGGTAAGTTTCTTTTCATGTTAGATTAGTTGTATAAGCCTTGAATGAAGTTAACTTATAATGAAATTTCATGAGAAATTAAAAGGAAACATGCATGGAACCTAAACTAGGGTTTTGGCTAACTTAGGAAAAATTAGGATTTTGATGTATTTTAGTTAAATTGATAATAAATCTAAGTTAAATTGAGGTAGTATGCATGATTGGGAGTGGTAAGATTTCATGGGATTGCATAAATTGAATTATGGAAGATTAGGATTCATGGGAAAATTGGGTTTTGGTGCTAGAGAATGAAATTGGTGTGTGTAGTGTTAAATTATGATCATTTGAGGTTTATTTAGTTTGAATTGACATTGGGTTGATGAATGGAAGTAACGAAATGGTAGGATTAGGGAAAATTGCAAACTTTGGTGTTTGAAAATTGTGAGTTTTGTGTTAGGAAGTGCCATTAATGTGTCAATACTAAATTATAGTCTTTTTGAGTGAATTAAATGTGAATTGAGGTTGGTTAGAGGGAACAATTGAAGAAATGAAAAATTGAACTTAGGGCAGAATTTTGCACACTAAATTCAGTGTGTTTGGAAGCCTATAACTTGAGCTATATAACTCTAATTGGTGTGAAACCAATTGGAAACGAAACTTAAGACATAGGGCTAGAATTTTCATGAAGATATCCTACACTGAAAAGGACCTTAAGCTATCTGAAATGAACCTTGAAATGGGAGATAAAATTCTGGAATCTGCAGAATTTGACCATATGAATAGTAAATTTTGCATGGCCATAACTCTCTCTAGAAAACTTCGATTTAGGCGATTCTTAAACCGATGGAAACCTAAGACATAGTAGAACATTTCATATGAAGAACTTGAGGTCAAATTATGGACTTAGCTGAATCAAATTGCTGAGCAAATTTGAATCACTGAATCTACAGAAATCTGGAAATCTACAGATTTACCATATAAACAGTAAACTTTGCATGGCAATAACTCTCTCTAGAAAACTTCGATTTAGGTGATTATTGAACCAATGGAAACCTAAGACATAGTAGAACATTTCGTATGAAGAACATTAGACCAAATTATGGACTTAACTTGATCAAATTGCTGAAGGAAGTTGGATCGATAAATCTGCACAGCTCCGAACTAAATCTGCAGGATGAACAGTGACGTGAACAATAAACGTGTTTTGGTCATAACTTGAGCTACATAGCTCCGAATTAGGCAATTCAAAAAATAAAGTTAAAACCTAAATGAACAATTTTCATGAAGAACACCTCACCAAATTATGATCGAAACTAGGTAAAAATTGGGCTCAAAAATTGGGGCACCAAGCTGTCCCAAAACCAAAATATTATAAAATTTTCCAAGCTAACTTGGGATGCATTAGACATGCATGTAATAAGTTCTTGGCAGCAATTGAGATTAGTATTGAGGTATTCTATTTATGTATTTTTAGTAGAAAAAGAAGTTAGAACGGATAAGGAGAAGTAGGTAACAAGGAAGGAGAATTATTAAAGGTTTGTGCATAACTAACCTTTTCTTCATTTTTAAACTTGTAAATTGCTTGGAATGTGTTAAATTGAATGAGTTTGCTTTGAACAAGTTTACTTTGACTGAAATATGGTTTTTCTCTTGCATTTAAGAAATTTGGGTGTTGCCACCTTTATATGGATATTATGATGAATTTAAATGTGTTCATTGGTTTATAAATGTGATTGTTGAGTGGGAAATTTTTGGAAACTGTTTTGAAACCACAGTTAATATGACAGTCCCTTTCGGAACTCCCTAATAGTAACGACTACTTAGGGTTGATAATTGATATTGATTATGTCTCCCATTAATAACGGTTAGTGGGGTAAGACTACATGAGTACTCATTAGCTAGCTAGCCCTTCCCTCATTAATAATGGTTAGTGAGGTTGAGATTGCTTTGTCATGGTGTACAACACGGCACTGATGGTGAAATTTTGTGTCATGGCCTAAACTGTGTGTTGATGTTGGCAACACTAATGCTTTGTGAATTGTGATTTATGAAGTGTGATTTCTCATTTGAAATGTTATTCCAATAAATGGCATTTATGGACTTAGAACTATTGTGAAGTTTTCATGCTTAAGAAAAATGTGATTTATTATGCTTTGACAAATTGTGTTTTACCTTAAGTTTTAAAGTTATTAGTTGTGCACCACTGAGTGATACACTCAGTGATAGCTTCTTTATGCTGTCGCAGGTAAGGGAAAGGAGAAGGCTGCTGAGTGAGAGACTTGAAAGCATCATTTTGGTATTATTTGTGGGTATTTACATTAGGTATACCCTTATGATTCCTTTGGATGTATTTTGTACCTATATGTATGGATGTACAGACATTGAGCAGTTTGTATTAAAAAAACATTGCATTGCTATCACATTTTGAGTTTGTAACTATTTTGTATTTTACTTTGAGACTTATGAAAATGTAACTTTTGCAATATTTAGTCTATCATTATTTCCAATGAATGTTTACATGGAATTTTAACTATTCTCATGCAGTTTTCCAGAAAAGAATTAATAAGATAAAAAGCTATGGTTTGTTTTAAAATCCTTTGTAGCATAACTAAAGGGTTATCGATACGTGGAGTTTGGTAATTCATTAGGTATGCTATGGGAACATATCGTGCCTTACAAGGGATAAGGAGTGGCAAATATTCTATCTCTTAGACATCCTCATTCGAAATAGCTGCCTAGATATCTCATACCTAGCATTCCTGCTATACTCACCATACAACTCTTGCAGGTGAAGGAGGATCTCACTTGCACTTTGCATATTTTCATGCTGCTTTTGTAACTTATTACTCATAGAAGCAAGCATGTAACATTTGGCTCTCATATCATGCTCCTTCCACTTGTCCAAAGTATTATGTTCCTCTTGAATGGCCTCTGAAGGTAAGGGACCAGGAACCTTTGAGTCTAGAACATATCTAATATGTTCTAGGTTCAGGACAAGTTTTAAATTTCTTAACCAATTAGAAAGATTAGGTCCCGTCAACCTATTGTGATCAAGTATGCTCACAAGGATATTGGATGGTGGTGGTTGTTGTGTGCTCATTATTATCAGAAAATTAATTGCAGAAAATAACTAGATTAATTAGTAAATGTATCAAGTAATTAACCAAAATGATTATGGTCTTTTAATCAAATTGGTCATGCCACTAACTTGGCGAATCCTACACTTCCAAAGTAGGAAACGGAAATCCTAGTTGGATGGATTTCTAGTGGGTGATTGAATTCTTATAGTCTTATTGATCATCCTCAGGCACATCCATTATTGGAATTACAATAAACTATAAGTGAGCAACTCCTTACCCATCACATCTCATGCGAGGTTCAATCATTTATCTAGCCCCTAATGCTCAAAATCTCAGACACATCCATTATTGATTTATCTTGCCTTAGTTAAGTTGATCCCATTAAGCCAATAAATATGCAAATAATTTTAATGTGCTCAGGCACATCCATTATTGGTCATCAACTATTTACATATTTATAACATCTCATGCTTAACAATTATTCTTAAGAAAATCTCTTAAATTAAATGCATCACATACAAGTATTTAAAATTTCTTAAAATAATTGCCTCAATGAAGGGCTCATGATATAATTGCTTTAATTATATCATTTCTAACTTAATCTTTTGTTTGGAAGATTTAGTGGGCGGCTTAATTACTATTATGATCTCACTTTGCACATTATCCAATTGACATGCATATATCATATACTTGCATACATTCCCATACATCTCATGCATACATGGATAAACAATTAATATGGTATGATCATGGACTTTCTAAGGGATTCAATTCTGAGCCACCAAGAATTGAATCAGGGGCATTCCTAGGTGTATTTCATTCATTTATTTTACAAAAGTTGCTGAAGGAGTACATAATCAACACTTGATTTTGATTTCCTCCCACTGGTCCCACCAATGCTCTTGACCTCCTTGATCTTCTTGCAATCCAATTACATTATAATCCTTAGCATACCAAGGCAAATTTACAAGAATATGGACTTTAAGGTCCTCAAATAAATGAAATTACAACCCAAATTATTACAACACTTATAATACATGCCACTAAAATAAAATTAATTATTTTAGAACCCAAAGAAAATAAAAGAAATAAATCCAATCACATTGGTCTTTTATTGTCCATAATCATCCGTCATGCATATTACCATTTAACAATTAAATAAAATATACATACTAGAAAATAAAATTGAATATCACATATTCAACAAAAAAAAATTCAGATTTGAATCTCATTCAAATAAATTTAAATTTAGAAACTCTTTCCAAATTTAATACGTTGAAAACAATTTTCAAAATATTAATTGTGTGATTAAAATTCATAATTAAACAATTTAATTAGGTATAGGACTGATTATGGATCTTAAAATATACGACAATTGCATAGTTGAGGCCATAACCATGCGCACCATTGAGGTACCATTGATGCCGCCACCATTGATGAATCCAACATGCATGCCGCCACACATATGGCACCCAAATAGCTTTAGATCAATTCAAATTTGATCCAATCACACAATTAAATCTCATATTCAATCCTAATGGCAAATATAGTGGCTCTGATACCAATTGAAGGAGCAGAAGCATGGAGATTGGTTCATTAGAGCATTGAATTTTAAAATTTTTCTTCTAGGGTTTCATGCATGATGCCGCATCTCTTATGTGCCTAATTAATTTCAATACTCAATTGCATATTAAAACACTTTTCATATGTATTAGGATCTATGTTTGTCGTTCAAGATTGTGAATTAACAAATTAATTTATTTAAACCCTAGTTTAAAAGAGGAGTTTGAGCACTAACCTCTTTGATGCACTATGGATGCAATTGGCACCTTTAGGAAGCGCCTAGGACCCCAAGTGTTGTCCCTCTAGTTTGTTCATAACAAGATCACCAATGGGCAGCCCCCAAATTAGCTTCTCAAGCCTTGCCAACCGATTATAATTTGGGTTTTTGCCTTTAGAGAGGTTGTATGTGTGTATAGGACACTAGAAATAATTTCTAGCAATTTTAATTTAAAGGGAATGGAGTGATTCTCTTTGAATTGATGAGAAAATATGAAGCGGAGAGGGAGAGAGAGGTGTGCTGCCACCTTGAGACAAGAGAGTGTGATATTTTTATTCTTCTTTCTTTTCCCTTTTATAATTAGGTCATTAAGTCGCTTAAACCTCTTGCTACATGTCACCACCACATTGCATCTTATTTTTAATTAACTTCATCACATTAAGCCAATTGTCAATGCTAGACTTAATCTTGACTTTGATCACCTTGCATGATAGGAAGACAAATGGCAAACTTATATGATGGCATGTGTCACCATCTCATGATGCCACATGTTACCATGTGAAATGACCAAATTACCCTTATATTGTAATTTTGAGTTCTCAACCCCAAATCATTATTTCTCCTCTTCTAATCAATTTATATCAAATATAAATTAATTAATCTCTATTAATTAATTTCTCACAATTAAATTCATATTTAAACACTTTAAATATAAATTTAACTTATATTATATATCCAATAACCTAGATTTGGTTTCAAGCCATGCTAGGGACTTTGCAATCTCATTGCAAACCAAACATATTTAATTAATTAATTAAACTCTTTAATTAGTCAATTAAATCACATTTTACTTAGTGATTATCTTGTGTATGTGTGTGACTCACTAGGCTCATCACTAATTGGCAATGAGATATGATATTAACTCTTGATATCATCAGAACTCTTTCTTATCATAAATGATTTCTCTAAATCATTTTAGGCATCTCGTAGACCATAGTTGACACCTAGCATAGCTTGCCATGGCCACCCAATTAATAATGAGTAATACCTTAAATGAACCTTTAATCATATATTACCATGCACTAGAATCTCTCTCTGTTACAAAATCCCAATTCGAGCTGGAGTCATGGTTAATGTCAAACCCCATTTTCTATGAAAATTATGTTCTCTTTTAATTCCAGTTCTTCATTAATTAGATTTTCTTATTAGAAACTTTTTTCCGACTAAATCACATGCTCTGCCAGAACTTGAAACATAAAAAATAATTAAATGAACATAGGATTTTATCCCTATTTACTTAGGGTAACAGATTCCATCTTGATCAATACCTATCTCCATATATAACTAGTAGGAGCTAACACATGGCCATATACCCATACATAGTACAAGTATGAAAGCAGTATCAAACTCAAATCACATATATACAAGATAACTGTGTTATCACAGGTCTAAAGATTATATGCACTGATATGATATATGATAATGCATTAACAAGAGTAAACTCCATGTGCTTGTCATATGCGTCACTGGTTCGACCTATTTATCATGTATAAGTGCCTATCATGTTTGTTATATGGCATGAGACTCACCATTCCATCTTATTTATATCTCATATAAATACCTTGGGAACAAACATTAATACAATCTTTCTGGATAAGTCATGTCCTGTGTGAAGTATCCTCGATTGTGAATCAATTTATGATACTTTGTGCTAGAAATACTGTCACTCATATTCTTAACAACTTAAGAATAGAATTTCTAACAAAATATCAATGGACCTTTTCTATTATACATAAATATATTATGTAAATGGAAAAGTGAAATTGCCTTTTATTAATAAAATATATACAAGATACATACTAAATGATATGCTCTAGGGCATACTACTAACATGGATCATGTCATATCTTACAGAGGGGTAAGGTGTGATATGTTTTAGTGGTATCAGAGCTAGTTTTTAATGTAAATTTTGAATTGTGAATTTGAAATATTTTTTGATAAGTACAACTGCTCAAATGTTTAATACATATAGTACATTTACATCATGGAAATGAACTGACGGGGAGAAATATCCTTGTATTGGTTGTAAAGGAAATAGAAAAATCTTGCAAAAAGAAATGGAAGAGGGAGATAAAACAGTAGAACAACTGGTTACAGTTGAGGCACAAAAGGAGGCCCCAACTCCTCAGAATGTTAGAGATCCAACTGCATCAGTTCCACCTATGCAGATTTTTACACAAATGGCCCAGCAGTTGGCTATGTTCTTTCAACAACTGGCTAACAGTATATCAACCCAAGCCCAAACCCAACCCCCACAAAGACAATGTGAAAAAGGGAAAAGTGGAAAATTTATTGGTCAGAGTTTGAGTAGTAATTTGGGAAAGAGGAAGATATATGGGGAGCGTAGTGCTCATAGATATGGCAGAGGTGGATCTTTAGGGCAGAAGCCATCAAGAATTAGTCGGTAGAAAACCAAAAGTTCCTATCCTACCTGTTTCTGTGATGTTTGTGGCACACTACATGGAGGCATTTGCTATAAGGCCATTGGAGCCTATTACAATTGTGGTGAACTTGGACATTTTGCTAGAGATTGTACTAGAGCACATCGATCTATAACATATATTACACCAAAGAGATCAGTCCAAGGCTCTGCCCTTAGAAGTTCATAGACAGTCAATAAGGGCAGTGGTAGAGGTAGAGGTAGTGTTACTGACAGCCAAGGCACAATGAATCAACCTGAGCAGAGCAGTACACCAACCAGGGTGTATACCATGTGCTAAAGGGAGAAGCAGAGGCTTCAGATGTAGTATTCGGTACATTCTTAGATTTTGAAAAGAATGATTATGTATTATTTAATTCTGGCTCTACTCATTCATATGATAATGCTAAAATTATATGTTCTGCTATTATTCCCTTACATGGAAATAGATTTTTATGTGTTAGTGACTAGTCCTTTAGAATAAGAGTTACGATAATAAGTGTGATTGGAATTAGTTTTAGGAAGAGTTTGTTAGTGAGAGATATCTCCTAGAATATGATAAAATTTTAGAACTAATTAGCGTGCCTATTTAGAGTAAGGTAAGAGGACCTAAAAGTGAATTATAGTAATATAGTTGCCTTAGATGAGGGCAAAGGTATTACTGCTTATAAATGTCGGTGGATACTATAATCAAAATATGTTTAAGATATCAGAGGATTCGAGAAAGATAAGATATAGAAAAGTTTGGTCTATTAGGATGTATCATAGTGACTATGCAATATTCTTGATATTTGTGCTGTAAGCTGCAGATTACAGTACCGACTTGGGATTATTGTGTAGAGCTACATACTACCCAGTAGTATACTAAGATGAGGGTAATTACAAATGGTTTCTGCTTTGGTATGGTTATGCCAGAGTAGAGTTCTATTACTAAAAATGAGTTTGAAAATCCTAATTCGAGATTTAAAACTCTAGAGTTAGAATATCGAAAGGTCATAGTTGTGAGATAGCTAGAGTCACTAACTCAGTTACCTTAGCATGAGCTACAATACATCAGGAATTGCTATAAGACTATACATTTCAGCCTAGTAAAGATAACACCTATAGGGTGAGGTCATCTAGTCTTTGATATGGGGTCTTGCAGTTGTTTTGGCCTTGTAACAAACCTCTTATCTAAAGATTAATGAAAAATAATATCTTATTTGTGTAGCAACAAGGCACAAAGTATAATTTTATTTCCTTCCCGGAAGGAGACAGGATGTTATGGATGATGTTCATAATTTGTAAGATAATGATTCAAGGGATTCACAATATGGAGGAGTAGATAACTATATACAGTTGTGGTAAGGCAGTAAGTATAGTATTCTATCGTAGTCAGTTATACTACAAGAATTATAGTAGTGTTTCCTCAGAAGGAATGGATGAATACCACTAATAGAATGATAAGTGAAACGATGTTTTAATTAGGACAGTGATGAGCTAAGAAGTAGTTGGCCAGGTATTTCTTAGGAAGACCACAATTTTATTGTGCAAATCATTAAGGATCAGATTATGATTGGTGCATGGTAAGAGAAAAAGGAAAGTCCTGTAGACTTCCTTCTTAAGGTATTAAAGGGTAGTTTATAATTAATTAGAAAAGAAGACATTGATTGCAAATCAGTGAAAAATAAACTATAAAATATCGGTAGATGAAAGAAAGAATAAAAGTGAAAATTTGAACAGTTGGTTTAAATGTAATAATGAAATATTATTTAATATGTGACACCCCTCACCCGTCTATAATGTAGCCGAGTAAGGCATGTCACACTCGGTGCTGGAGCACCCTATCTTATCTTACTTTATCCCTTTAAAAAATTTGGAATCGTTATATTTTAAAATAAATTAAATTCATAGGAGAAACTGACGGAGTTTCCCCTAATTTATTATCGTTTGGCGTGTCTCGCTATTTACCTATTTAAAAATATAATATAAATTTCCAATAAAATAATACATGATCTCATCATCATCAACTCACATTCAATTCTTGCAACTAACATTCATGCGTATCCATTCATGCGCAATTCATATGTCGAAATTCTCAAATTTCATTAATTTACATGATTTACAAACTAATTACATAAATTCATAATTTACATGATATACAAATTAATTATATATGAAAGAGCTAATTTATTAATTTACATCATATACATATTAAATACATTTTTAGAACTTATATTACATTGCAATATGATAACTATTTATAAAATATAAAATATATTAGTATGACCTATATGGGCCCTATCTACATGCATTGCTGAGGAGGTGACAACCTTGGACACATTGTAGATCCAGACTCCAAAATCTCAGTCTATTGTCCACTGGGATTTGTCTTCAGTACTTATGCGAGGAAACAATCCATCGTGCTAAGCATTTCTGCTTAGTGTTGCAATAATACAACAGGGAAATAATATACAAATAAAGATAAAAATAAAGCCTAATTCATGTAATCAAAAATTATTTTGATTTCATATAGAATTTTAATATTAAATATATTTCATCATTCTTGGCATTCCTTGGAAGGGCTTATCTCTTAATTTCACAGAAATAATATATATTATACAAAATTAATTAAAATATTAAAACTTATATTCATAGTATTATAGAAGATGCATTTGTAATATTTATTTAAGTTAAATTTATTTTACTAATCTTTTTATCACTTTATTTCACATTTTCTTATGTTTTATATCATTTCATAATAAATAAATTTTTATAGCTAATCTAGTTCATTTCAAGTATCTCTTACTCATTTATTTAATTCTAATATTATTAATTCCTAATATTCTTAACTTATTTCACTGCCCAAGTAACTTATTACAGGCTGATTAAACTGGATAAGTGGGTCTTTGGCACTGGAAATCGTGGTGTCTCAGGCCATCATACCATAAGACGCAAAATATTAACCACGTATGCAATCAATATAGGTAGTATAGGGCACCGCAGTGCCTCGGGCCATGGGACATGAATACACAAAACGTCAGCCACGTATACAATCAATATGGCTAAGAAGCCATGATAACAAATAGTCAGGCATATAAGCCATAAATGCGGGCATAAAGCCATTAATACAGGCATAAAGCCTTACGCAGTACTGGTTAAATAAACTTCTATTGGCATGTTAATCTATCCAATCTGACACATATGTCTAGGCAATACAAGGGCACATTAGTATCATTAAGTGTTCATATGTTTCATTATTTCATTATATGTTCCAATTATAATTTATAGTAATTTAATTTTTATTCATAGTAGAAACATAAATCTCCAAATCTCAATTTTTTGCATACTTTATACATTCATCATACCATTCATGTTAATTGCAATTCACATCAATCGATTTCTATATACCATTTGTACATTGAAATAATTTTCTTTCTCTCATGATAATAACATTTAGCCCATTCAGACATCTATGTGATTCATTTAATCATTACAATATTTATATAAATTATCATTCATATTATTACCTCTCATGTACCAATTATTATATAAGGTATTGTTATCCTACTTGTAAAAGAGACATAAGTCTTAATAATAATTTCATCTCATTTATACCTTTAACAATCCATTCATGTTAATTACTTTTCATATTTCAAGTTGTATTACTTATTTGTTATGAGTTCCATGTGTGATGGGAATACAAATCCTAACTACCTATTCACATAATTTAAGTGTTCATTAAGTCATTTAGGTGAATTATCATTCCTATTCTAAGTAATCCATGAACATTTCATGGATTTCAAATTTCATACCTTAATTTCCCCTAGTAATTTAGTTCTTGCATTTTATGTCATGGTGTTTACTATTCACATTACTATTTATGCAAATTTTGACTATTTAACAAATAATAGGATTACAAATTCTAAATTCATAATAATACCACATTTTGGGTTATAAACTTGTTGGCATTAATTGACAATTACAATTCAAAATTCTCTAGATGTATTTCCAAAATTTCAGTTTTGATCACCTAAGTTTACTATTCCATTTGACCTATCTACAGTGGGAATTTGGCTAAACTTTCTTCAGCAAAGTTGTTCCTTAATGTCTCTACTTTAATTCCCTTTTTGAATCACTCCATTTGGAGTTTTGTAGTTCATGTTATGACATTTTTACCATAACTAGCCGGATTGGTTAATGTCCAAAATTTCTGGGCAATTTTTGGTTCTGGTAGTTTTGATGAGCTAAATTTAGTTAGTAATTTGATTAGGTTATGGTCAGAATTAGAGTTTCTGATCCACATAAAAGTTGTTCTACTATGTCTAAGATTTCCACGGGTTCAAGAATCATGTCATTTGGACCTCTCTACACAAAGTTATGGCCATTTGAACAATCACTGTTCATAAGGTCATTTTTCCAAGTCCAGATTTTGGTTACCCGGATTCAAGTTAATTTTAGGTCATTTTGTGTTGGTGTTCTGGGTAGGGTCTATTCATGAAAAATGTGTTATTATGTCCTAGGTTTCATCTCCAATTAGCCTCACACCAATTGGAGTAACACAACTCTACTTATGGCTATCTAACCTTTTTGGACTCATAAGTCCAGAAATCCTGCAATGAGACAACACTCCCAATACCACCATTCCACACTACTACCAACCTCAAATCACATTCCATGCACTTCAAATAGTCCATATTTGCTCTTAACAACATCAATTCAACAACCATTTAACAAACCCCCAATTTTCTCCTCAAAACCCTAGCTCACAATTCAAAATTCATTCAACACATACCAATTGAACATACTAACCATACTTATCATCATACTCAAGCTAATTATCAAGTTTATGTTCCATAAAACACTTCAAATCCTACTCTTGCACAATCTGACCAAAATTTACTTCTCAAATTCATACATACTTTCTTTTAATTTCTTAATTATTTGCTCATATTCAAGCTAAATTCTAAGGAATAAACAAGATTAGAAGGTTAATAGGCACTAATCTTAGTAGGCAGAATTTTCTCTTAGCCAAACTTCAATTTTCCTTCACTTTCTTGGCAGCCAATCACCTTAGCAATGTTCTAGGATAATTTTTAGTGTTAGGACTTAGGGAAAATATGGTGAAGAAGGCAAGAAATCAAAGCTAAAAAGGAGTAAAAATGGAGAATGGCTATGGAGAAGTTCTCAGCCAAGAAGAAAAAATGGAGAAGATGATGATTACTTTCATTCTTTTAGTCATTTGTCTCTTTTATAATTGTTTGTCTAATTTCTATTGGTTGGAAAATTTTATTTGCATCATTCTTATGATAGCTTTTTAATTTCATTTTATTTTGTTTTTCTTTCTTCTTTCTTTTACCATTTTAATTAAATTTTTAGCAATATTTATTCATATTTTAGGACATAAACCTCACTTACATAAATGGAAAAATTGGTTAAAAATCATCTTTGAAGGTGAAATGACCAAAATGCCCTTAATTATGCTTATCGAGTTAAAATTGTCTGTACCAATTTACAAATTTTTTTTTTGTATTTTCTTGACATTCTATTGTCATCGAAGCCTCAATAATTCTTCACTTGAGTCCTAAAAATTATTTCACAAGTTTCCCTATGGGTCTAGGGTCGACAACTGTCTTCACAGTCACTTCCCGTTAGGTTACCCATCGCCATAGCTCCGGCTCATTTAATTTCCTTGCATTTCATTTCTTAAATTTTTTCTTCATTTTTTTTATCATTATTTGGATTATTTATGACTCCTCACTCAAATTTAAATATAGTTCTAGACATTCTGGCTGTCTGGACAAACATTAGTCACCGGAACAGTAGAACGTACGAACTACCTAAAGTGAGGATGTCACAGAATATTAGTAGAAGTGTTGGTCAGAGTGGTCCTCTGACCAATCCAAAATAATATTGAAGTGTAGAAGATTTATTAGAAATGATAAAAAGGTATTAGTTTTTAAATCGACAGTCAGGTAAATAAGTGAATTAATAAGTAGTAAGTTAAATAAAAGTAAACAAGACGGTGCAAAATGGAACATAAGCCTAGATCCTGAATGGAGATGGTGAGATAGTGGTTATGGATCTATGGTCAATGATGAGATAAGCATTTCTCATATGATCGATGAGGTCACTTTATAAGGAAACATGAATCGAAATAATAAATAGAATAACAGTAAGAAAAGATTTGAATTTTATAAACAGATTAAAAACTACACCAGATTGTCAGAGGTTTTATATAGACTTAAAGAAAAAGAGATATTGAAAATGAGGTGTTTTGAAGGTTTGTTTTGGAAGAAGATCATAAGATTTGGCAAGAACTGAAAACTAAGCCCTCACTTCATAGAATCATACAAGATTTTAGAAAGAGTAAGTCTATTAGCACACATATTTGCTTTACCTCTAGAATTAAAGTAAAATTAAACATAACTTATGATGAGGAATTCATCAAGATCTTGGTACACGAGGTAAAACAGTTATGAAATGAACAAATACCACTGATTAAAATGCTATGGAACCATCATTTAAGGTTAGGAAACCACATGGATACATGAAAAAGACATAAGAAGACAACACCCATAATTATTTAAAGACTGACATTAGGCAAATTTCAAGGATGAAATTTCTTTTAAAGAGGGGAGAATTATAACACCCTTCTACTAAGTAGTCTATACATTCTACGGTTCTAATGTACTAGTTTGTTCGGATAGTCAGGATGTCTAGAACTATATCTGTATCATCTAGAAAAGCCATAAATAAAATTAATAGAAGTTACATGAAGGTGAAATGGAAATAAGAAAAACAAAGCATAATGGGTTAAATGAGCCGAGGTCCCAATGATGAGTGACCAAACTGGGAAGTGACTGCGAGCTCAGCTGCTATTCTAATTTCGTGTGGGAACCTATGACACCTTAGGTTTAGGGATAATTGCGAAGCTAATGGTAATGTGAAAACCATAGAAAAGAATAGAGAAACAGTTCAAATAATTGAATCAGAGTTCAGGGAGCAACCTAGTGCTATTGGAAAAACTGATCAGACCGATAAAGGGCATTTTGGTCAATTCACCCTTAGAGGTGACTTTTGACCTAATTGCCATTAAAATGTAGAAAATTAAAATATTAAAAAATGAATTAAAAATGAAGAGAGTAGGGAAAGGAAAGAAGAAAAGAAATGAATTCCAAATATTAATTTGAATTATGAGATAATCAATGACATATGCATGACACAATTAAATATTTAATTTTTAATTTATGAAATGTAGAGATAATTATAACTTAAAAGGGGATAAATTAATTAAAAATCAAATTCTTGTCTTCTCTTTTTCCTTTGGCCGGCTCACCTTCATCTCCGCTCTCTTTTCTTTTTCTTTCAACCATTAATGACTTATTATGAGCTCTTAAAACCCTAATTCACCCCATAATAAAAATTCTAGAAACTCTCAAATTAATCTCTAAAAAGAAGATTGGGAGAAAGATATTTGAAGAAAATTGAAGAGAATTGGAGTTGGTAAAAGCTTCATAGAGGTAAGTGGTATAATTGAGTATAATTATGAGAGTTTAAGATGATAAATTGAAAAATCATGCTTGTTTTTGGAGGAGAAAAATTCATCCAGCCTAGAGTAAATTAGGATTTGATGCTGAGTAATTGAATTGAATATGAAATTGAACCTAAATGAAGTTATATGGGTGGTTAGTGAAGTGAAATTCATATGAATTGACATGAGTTTTGGAATTTTAAAGATGGAGAATTAGGGTTTTGGGGAGAGATTAGGTTTTTTATCAAATGTTAACCAATTGGTGTTATAATGCTTAATTTTGCTCATTTGGTGTGTTATGAAGTGTGAATTGATGAATTGAATTGAAATAAGTTGTGGTTGTGAAATTGTTGAATTCTGGACCAATGAGTCCAGCATAGTTAAATGGCCATAAGTAGAGTTGTGTTGCTCCAATTGGTATGAGGCTAATTGGAGTTGAAACTAGGGTCACAATGTTACAATTTTGATGAAGAAACATTGCCCAAAAACTGAACACAAGTTGGTCTAAAATTAGGTTGAATCCGAGATTGGTGCCATGATTTTGGGCAGAATTGATCAAATAAATAGTATATGTTCAAATGGTCATAACTTTGTGTAGAGAGATCCAAATGATCTAATTCTTAAACCATTAGAAAGCTTATACATGGTAGAAAAACTTTCATGAAGAACAGAAGCTCAAATTCTGACCATAATCAAATCAAATTGCTAACCAAAGTTAGTTCACCAAAACTGCCAGAACCCTAATTTGCCCAAAAAATCTAGAAATGACTAATCCGGCCATTTATGGTAAAAATGCCATAACTTGAGCTACAAAACTCCAAATGAAGTGATTCAAAAAGAGAATTAAAGTAGAAACATTAAGGAACAACTTTGATGAAGGAAGTTTAGCCAAATTTCCACTGTAAATTAGTCCAATGGAACAGTAAAACATTAGTGACCAAATCTGAAATTTTGGAATTAGTTCTAACAAACCTTGAATTTCAATTGGCAACCAATGCCAACAAAATTGTGACCTAAAATGTGGTATGACCATGTGTTTAGAAATGGTATACCTATTAATTATGAAAAAGTTAACATTTTGAATAAATAGTAATGTGAATAGTAATCACAATAGCATAAAATGCAAAGAACTCAACCCTTATGAGAATTTATAAGTAAAATTAAGTATGAAAAATTCAATTTGTTTGGATTAATTAGTAGAAATGATTTGGGTGGATACTGAAACACTTTAATTATGTGTTTCAGTTGGTAAGGAGCCATCCAAGGAAGGAGGAAAAGTTGGATTGAGTTAAGGCAAGCTAAAAAGGTTTGTGCACAACTAGTACTAATTTAATAAATGTTTTACATATTTCTAATGATTAAATGATTTTATTATTACATGTGTTATGCTCATCAATTTATGATTTTATTTCAACAATTATTGAATATTATTATGGTTTGAATGAATTTGGTTTTGGAAATTGTGATGTGAAATGTGATTTGCATGGAAGGTATTGATTGCTAAGATTTGCACGGAAATGATTTTATATTGTGATTATATGCTCACAAAAAGAGAAAATGAGTTTTATGATGTTATTTCATATCTCACAACTAATGCTTGACATGGTTATTACCCGTCCTTCATTTGTTGAGGTGACACTGGTGTTTGCTTTGTTTTGTTTTGGATTTCATGGTATGTGCACATTGATATGATTTTGTCACACCCTACCCCTCTATAAGGCATAACATGATCTCGTAGTATACCTAATAAATTACCAAACTTTATCTACTGATAACCCATTAAATACACTACAAGGGATTTTAAACATTTTCTTACTTCTTTTTACAGTGGTGAGCACTATTGACAGGCATTAAAAATTTTCTTTTACTGAAGTGAAACCAAATAACGAATTTAAAGTATTAATAATTTTTGTAAAAATTTTGACAGAGTGCCATCTGTATTGTGAATAAAACAGTTCTTCAAAAACCTGTTAAAAGCACTTCCAATATATTTCTCAATCCCAAACTCCAACAAATTTGTTCAACATAATAAATTTCTCAACATTATCAATTAAGTTCAACAATCAATTAAGTTCAACAATCAATTTTCCAGTGTTTCAAAAAGCTGAGATAAGATAAATATACCATAATATTTTTACAGGCTAAAATAATTTACAATTTTAGTTTACAACTGCTCAAGACCAAGTACAATATATACATACAATGCACATACATTACAACAAAAACTACACAATATGGTATACTCGATATACCCAAAGAAAATCTCCAATGTGGTACAAGCAACCTACTCACGCTTCTCTGTCTGTCTACTCACGACAAAGAATGAAAGCTATCGCTGAGTAAAATTTACTCAGTGGTGTACAATAATAATTTAAAATGCGGTATGTAAAACTTTTATTGATAATTTACAATCCAAACAATTCACAATTTTTCAAAGCTCATATAACATAAATTTGATCAAACAATTGAATAACAGAGTGTTGTCAATCAATAACACAACTTAGGTCATGACATAAATTTTCCTAACATGCCGTGTTGTACACCACGACAAGGCATACTCACCCCACTAATCAAAATAAATAAGGGAGGTAGCTAGCTAGATAATGAGTACTCATCCACACTCACCTCAGACTCGTAAGTCAAAGAGGGAGGAATATAGTCATACTCACCCCATAAATGGAGGAGGAACATAGTGATATTGCCATGCCAAGTGTAAATCAAAACAATTCCAATTCACAATATTTAAATATTTCATACAAACCACAAATCACATTTTATCTCAAAATTTCTATTTGCAAAGTAGGCAACATAATAATTTCCAAATAAAATTCCCAAAGCCAAAACAATAAAAAATTATTTATAACTCATTTCTCCAAATAAATTTTCTGGTAAAAGCAGTGAATATAAAAAGTATTGTGCACAGACCTCTGATATATGCCTCTTGGCCCTGACTCAGTGTTCCTTATGCTTCTCAATATCCTTTTCAACTGAAACACACAGTTTAAAGTGTTTCAGTGCTCAATGAATTTGTTTCTAACAATAAAATCCAATATTTAAATTTTCTTGGTACTATTCCCTTCAATTCATTTCATTAGTCAACCTATAATGTTGACCCTTGATGCACTCTAAGTGAGTCAATTCTAATGTTACCAATATGTCACATTTTATAGCCCTTTAGTGTTGGTATATGTTACCAATTTCATTTCCAAGTGTATTGCATTTTATTGCAATTTACTGGATTTCGGTGTACTATTTTGACCTAGCCGAACGACCTAGTTCCCTCGGTTTTCAGATTTCGGTCCAAACTACAAACTTGTAGGTCTACGTCTTATTGCACGTGGGGCAAAATTTTAGTTCATTCTGAGTTGTATAGACCAAGATATAGCCAATTTACCAATGTTGGACAGAATGCACTAAAATGGTAGGCTTAGGTCATTTTTAGGTCGCTTTTGGTTCGGCCAGTTTTGGTACCTGAACTTGTGCAAGCTATTTAACTTGGTTCTGGCCATTTCTGGGCTTTGGTGTCTTCATAAGAATTGTAGATCTATGTCTAAACTATTCATGGTAAAAATTTCAGGTCATTTGGACCTGTTTTGAGTAAGTTATGGTCAAAATACTAACTGTTACCCAAATAGTCAATTTTTAAGCTTTCAAGTCACTAATTCGGATTTGGTCATTTTGGACAGCTTGTAACCATTCTCAACATATACATTATAACTCAGAATTTTCCAAAGTCCATTTACACAATTTAATCACATGAACATACCCGATTTACATATCCAATTCCAATCTATTATAATCATATACATGATACCACTATAACCAACATAATTTAATAAACCAAACCATGAAACAACACATTTCAACTACACTTTAAAAGTTACCGAATTACACATCTCCTTCAAATAGCTTGCAAGCTTGCAAAACCAAGTGCACTATCACACATGTACTTACTATACATTATCTAAATTATTTCTATACACATAAACACCTATACCAACATCTTAAACAACCATTTACAAGTGAAAACAAACAATAAATAGTAAGTTTCCATGGCTGTCGAAATGGTGTACCACCAATAAATCATCAAACTTCAAAACTTCTTCCACAAAAGCACTCACCACAACATCCACTCAAAGTTTAATGAAGCAAGATTGAAAAATACACATTTACCTCTTTTGAACTTCTTAAAAACTCCACCAAAACTTTCCTTTCTTGCTCCCAAAATGTTGCCCAAGCTGTAAAGAACAACTTTAGTGAAGAAACCTAGAAGAACTAATGGCTTGATGATGGTGGATTATCCTTTGCATGGTGGACGGCCATGGAAGACTTGGAGAAAGCTTGGTTTTGGCAATGGAGAGAGTTTAAGGAAGAAGATGGATGTTTAGTGGAGGTGGCTATCCAAAGCATGGATATGTGTCACTTATCTCATGTTAGTGGAGCACTAAGTGATTAAAAAATATAATCAAATGTTAAACTTTCATTTATCTAACATTACACCCATAATTTTCCTTATTTATATTATGCACCACTATTTTAATTTTCATGGTATTTTCAAAGTTTAATATCATTTATTTTTAATGTACATTTAGGTCAAAAGGCAACTCAGGGTGTCAATTGACCACAATCATATTCGGGTTGCTTTTCGACTTTTTCGATGACACTGATTTTTATCAGTTTCTCGATTTTTCATTTTTTCTTTGTACTAATTATTTAATTTTTCTTTGACATTTCTAATATCATTTATTTTTCAATAGATGTTTATTTAAGTCCCAAAAATATTTTCTAGGATTCTCCGCGGTCTAAGGTTAGTCAACGGCCCACGCCATAACTTCCCGGTACAGTCACCCATCGCTGCGATGCTAGCTCATTTAACTTAGTTTCATTTCATTCCTATTATTTTTTCTTTCTTGTATTTCATTATTTTATGTCTCCTCACTAACATTTAAATGTAGTTTTAGGCATCCTAGTCGTTCGATGCAGACATCGTCACCGTAAAGAGAACGCACTATCGAACATAGGGGTGTTACAATTCTCCCCCCCTTAAAATAAATTTCGTCCTCGAAATTTTACCCAATAGTCTTCTTACAATATTCACATGTTTATTTTCTCCTTTCTATACGATCGTATAATCTTCTTTCCTTTGAATTTGTATAAGACTTTTAACAATCTAATATAATATTTACTTTGTTTATATAACACTAATCTTTTCTTACTATCGTTCCATCTAATATTTCGATTCGTATTCTCTTTTTGAAAGACCACTGAGGTCGTGTTAGAATTACTTATCTAATTATAGGTCTTTTGACCATTATAGTCAATAATCTTACTCATATTCGTAACATTTCTTTATTATATCTGAACCAACTGTTCAAATTTTTGCCCTCATCTATAGCAAGTCTATTATTGCAATTTACTTTTACGTCCTCTTGCCTTACATTAAGTAGGCTTGCCGTTTAGCTTTATAATTTATGGTGTGTTAGAAAATACCTTTCGTTGATAAACTCTTCCAAAACTAATTTCACTTATTATCACACTTCTTATCTTAAAGGACTAATCACTAATGCATCAAAATTTATTCCCATGTAAAGGAATAACAACAGAACATATAGTTCTAACACTAACATACAACTAAGTAGTGCTGGGATCAAATAATAATTTTTTCTTTTATTAAGAACTTACCAGCAGCTACATCCGAAGTTTCTGTTCTTTCTCCTTGGCGCACAGTGGACGCTCTGACTGATGCTCGGGTTGATTCACTATGTTATGGTTGTGAGGAGTACCAACTCTATTTCTATCTCAACCTCTACTGACTGTCTGTGAACTTTGGAGAGCAGATCGAGGTGCTCTAGTACAATCTCTAAAAAAGTGTCCAAGCTTTCCACAATTGTAGCAGCCTCTAGTGGCCTTATAACAATTACCTCCATGTAGCTTACCACAAACATTGTAGATACGGGCAGAATAGGCACTTCTGATTGTTCGACAACTAGATCTTGGTGTTCTCTGCCCTGATGATCCGCCTCTATCATATTCCTGAGCTCGGGGATCCTCAAATTCTTTTCTCTTCTCCAAATTACTGTTTGAGCTCTGACCCATAGGTTTCTCCCTCTTCTCTATTTCACACTGCCCTTGTGGGCATTGGGTTTGTACTTGGGCTTGGGCTGACAGATTATTAGCCATTTGTTGAAAGAAAGTGGCCATTTGTGCAGTAATTTATACAAGTAAAACTGGTACATTCAGGCCTTCGACACTTTGTGGAGCTGGGGCCTCAACTTGTACTTCTGCTATCACAGACTGTTCTATTGTCTCATTTTTCTCTTCCATATCTTTTCACAGGATTTTCTATTTCCTATAAAAGCAACACAAGGAGATTTCCTCCTATTAGTGCATATTTATAATGTAATGTATTGTATGTATCAAACAATGACATTGAGCAGTTGTACTATGAAGAAAGAATATTCAAATTACAATTCAAAACAAAATTTTAAAACTAGCTCTGATACCACTAAAACATGTCACACCCTACCCCTCTGTAAGGCATAACATTATCTCATAGTATACCTAATGAATTACAAAATTTCGTCTACTGATAACCCATTAAATACACTACAAGGGATTTTAAACCTTTTCTTACTTCTTTTTACAATGGTGAGCACTATTAACAACTGTTAAAAATTTTCTTTTACTGAAGTGAAACCAAATAATGAATTTAAAGTATTAATAATTTCTGTAAAAATTTTGGCAGAGTGCCATCTGTATTTTGAATAAAACAGTTCTTCAAAAACCTGTAAAAAGCACTTCCAATATATTTCTCAATCCCAAACTCCAATAAATTTGTTCAACATAATAAATTTCTCAACATTATCAATTCAGTTCAACAATCAATTTTCCAGTGTTTCAAAAAGCTGAGATAAGATAAATATACCACAATATTTTTACAAGCCAAAAATAATTTACAATTTTAGTTTACAACTGCTCAAGACCAAGTACAATATATACATATAGTGCACATACATTACAACAAAAACTACACAATATAGTACACTCGATATACCCGATGAAATCTCAAAATATGGTACAAGCAGCCTACTCTGCTGCTCTGTCCGTCTGTTTACCTGCGACAACAATGAAAAAGCTATCGTTGAGTAAAATTTACTCAGTGGTGCACAATAACAATTTAAAATGCATTATGTAAAACTTTTATTGACAATTTACAATCCAAACAATTCACAATTTTTCAAAGCTCATATAACACAAATTTGATTAAACAATTGAATAACAGAGTGTTGCCAATCAATAACACAACTTAGGTCATGACACAAATTTTCCGAACATGCCGTGTTGTACACCACGATAAGACATACTCAACCCACTAATCGAAATCAATGAGGGAGGTAGCTAGCTAGATAATGAGTACTCATCCACACTCACCTCAGACTGGCAAGTCAAAGAGAGAGGAATATAGTTATACTCACCTCATAAATGGAGGAGGAACATAGTGATATTGCCATGCCAAGTGTGAATCAAAACAATTCCAAATCATAATATTTAAATATTTCATACAAACCACAAATCACAATTTATCTCAAAATTTCCATTTGCAAAGTAGGCAACACAATAATTTCCAAATAAAATTCCCAAAGCCAAAACAATAAAAAATTATTCATAACTCATTTCTCCAAATAAATTTTCTGGTATCGACACCATATTTTGGCCGACCCCCCCCCCCCCCCCCCGAAAATTAATAGGCTTTGAAGTAGATCCCCAGCACCAAGTCTCCAATCATTTCTGATCTCTCTTTGCCAGTTAATCACATTTCCGATCCCTCTTCAAAAGGAATCAAACCAGTACTAAGTCTCCATGTCATTTAAATCCTTACCGATCTCTTAAATCAATTACCCAGTTTCCTGGCCAGTCAATCACACATTCGATCTCTTGTCAAACGAAATTGAACCAACATTAGGTCTTCATGCCATCCAATCCCCCTTTCATAAATATTGTAGATAGTTGTTCAATAAAGTTAAGGTTTTAATCCGGCTTAATGGTACTTCCGATCTTAAGTGTTCAGATCAGGTTTCCAATCTTAATAATCTAAAGTTCCGTTCAGTGTTTGTTCTCGGTTTAGGCCGATCTCATGTTTACAATGTTTTGCCAATCTCTCATACATAGATTAATAATTGCTTTCAAGTTATTATAATATATTCAGACAATCAGGCGCTTATGCAACTTAGATACTTTCCAATCTCATCTAGTCATGGAACAAAAAAGGAACTTCATTTCATTTCAAATTAAAATATATACAAGTCATTCTACCGAGGATCACCCCCAGCCTGTTCTACATTTTGTTCACCCCCTCTATCACCTTCAGCCTCCTCCTCACTATCCTCTTCGTCTTGGGGAGCTAGTTCCACCATCCAGGAAAAGTCCTCCTCGGGATAACGCTTCCTGAGCTCAGCCAAGAGATCCCCATGGGCGTTCACATAGGCACCAGCCTCCCTTGTCACTGCCTTTTCTTCTTTTGCTTTGAGTTCCTCAGTGAGGCGAGCGACATCAGCGGCTCGGAGCGCCCAAATCTCTTCAAGAACATGAGCTTGCTTGGCCAGTTTATCCTTATAGAATTTCATCCGCCCCTCAATTTCAGCTATGTAGTTTTGGGCGGATGAAAGTTGGGATCGGAGGGAAGTGGCTTCCTGACCCACCTTCTGGATCTCCTGCTTTAAATGATGAGCCTTTTCCCGGACGATATGTTGGTTCACCAAACTCTCCACACTCAGGCTCATAGTCTGGGTCAGGATATCATTGAGACTGTTCGGGGTTAGCCTATCTCGATCCTCTCGAAGGCAGATGGAGGCCCCCAAAACCTTAGCCAAACCCGGATTCTCCAGAACAATTCGGTTCTTCTCCAGGAAATAGATCAGTACTTGAGCGCCACGGGAGAGGGTCCTCGAGGTAGGTTGGGAAGGACCCCCTTCCGCACTCGAAGCAACTGGAGGGGGTGGTGGTGGCTCTTCTTGACGAGGAGGAGACCGAACCACTTCTATTTCAGGAACCAGCGGTCCTAAGGGCCGGGATGAGCCTCCCTGCATCTCTACTGAGTCATGCCTGGGCGTCTGAGAAGCCTCGGCGCATTTCATCTCCCGCACCTTTCTAGAGACCTCTCTCTTCCGCTTTCGGCTCTCTTTGGAAGCCTCGCTGCCCACCATGCCTACACAAAGAAAAAGTCAGTGAGTTTGCTAAGGCCCAAAGGTCAGAGATATAGAAAGTACCGAGGCCGAGGTCAGAGAGTTGAAGCCTGCGCTCTTCACCGGTAATCAGCTGCATTGTCCAATGATGCAGTTCGGCCGTCACCGCATCTAAACAGGAGAATTTTTGAGTGGCCGCCTGATCTTTCAACTCCATCACCATTATGCCCTCTTCCCTATTCAGGGTGATGCGCTTCGAAAGTGAGGGGCCCAGATGCAGCTAGCTACGCGGGAAACCCTCAAAACTGCTCGGAACCTTGCTCCTCAGAATAAAAAAGTGATTCTTCCAATTCTTCAGGGAGGAGGGAAGGTCGGTAAAAAGCCCACAATGTGGTTTTGCCTGAAAGAACCAATATTCATCGTCCTTTCGACGAGTCAGCCTATATAGCTCGGCGAACACCTTCGCTGTAGGACTGAGTCCCTTAGCTCGGCAGAGACCTCTGAAGGCTACTAGGATCCGCCATGAGTTCGGGTGAACTTGAGCTATGCAGACTTGGTGGAATTTCAGAACTTCCTTGAAGAAGTCATCAAGAGGAAACCGCAGCCCGGCTTTTAATTACTCTTCGTATACCATGATCATATCATTTTCCTTGAAGAAGTGATCAACTCGGAGATCACCATGACACCTGATAAGTTCGTATGAATTGGGCTGAAGGTTTTATTCTTGGCTACAGATCGGTTTCTTGAAGGATTGACGGCAGCTTGTCCACAGAAAGGCTTTCTCTCCCTAAAGAATGCGTTTGCCTCGAGGGTCCACTTGACCACGAGATGGAACGGAGGATGTTGGAGGTTCAGATTGCTCACTTGGTCCGACCACCTCAACTTCATCTGACGACCATGAGACGTGAACGGAAGGGGGGCTCGCCGCTCTCCGACCCTCGGCACCACTCATTTTCAAAGAAAAGAGAAAATTTGAACTAAAAGAAAGATCAAAACCCTTACCGGAGTGTGATCAGTGTCGGAAGAACTTGAAAAATCGAGAGAATTTTGGAATCACTTGCGAGATGCTGAAAATAACATAAGGGGGCAACTAGCTGACCCATCCCTTATTTATACCCGTCTGGGCATTTAATGCTCACAGTGTCCCAAGCAGCGCATCGGTTAGCAGGATTTGCCAGCTTTTTCTGACACGTCTCACGAATATTCCGGAAACTCCATAATTAAATGAGGGGGGATCGGCTAATTAAAGACCGGCAGATTAAGGTAGATGTTTTACAGATCGGTTAAGGGCTATTTAGTTGGGAATCGGATCGGATAAACATATTAGACATCGAAAAATAACCAATGCAATAATAATAAAATGATAATTGTCAAAATAAAATTTCATTTCCAAAAAGGTCATATTACATCATTTGGGCAATCTCTATAGATCGGATTACATCAGAGGTCAGATTACATCATTTAAGCGATCTATAGAGATCGGCAGTACATCCTATCTAGTAAAGGCCTATGTCAAAGCCTAGTCTCGTGGCTGAATCAAAAGATGTGTTTGATAAGGAGATCGGCCATCGACACCGGATAGATGTACAGCTCAGATGGGGGGATTATGACTCTCATAAGGATAAGAGAGGTCATCGTCAATGTTATCGCTCCGAACTGAGCCGCTGTCGAGACACCCAATGTGGTGAGAAGCCAAATGAACTTCGAAGGGCAGTCACTAATAATAGGAGGGAAATTAGTAGTTCTTCTTGCCTGAAATCGGTTCACCGATTAAATCGGTCACCCGACTCGAGATCAATGCAATCGACATTCTCGATCTGGATTGGTGAATTAGTCCAGTTCTCTCATTGTCATCAAAGGCGGTTATTGTGATTTTTTGATCACCGAGATCGTAAATCTTCAGTCTGAATACAGAGAAAATAGTCAGAAAAAGATCAAAAGCAGTCATCGTGGTCATAATGTTACTGGAAAATTAGAACAGCAGGAAAGAGGGATGGAAATAGGAAGAAATAGAATGTGGGAGAAATTTCTGATCGAAGGCATATATATAGGAAGGGTTTGAGCATTTATTACTAGCGGAAATTGAAGCGGGTGCCTCAGTAATCGAAGTAATAAATGCTTTGACCGCATCAGCCCGGACGGAGGAGAAGGAGCTGAAATGGGAGAGATCGGGAGAGAGGCCCAGCATGAGAGATCGGAAAAGGATCGTATTAGAAAGATCGGAAGGGAGGGGAAAGCAAAGAGAATAAGACAACTTCCAATAACTGTCGTCATAATCAGAGCCGAGGTAGTTAAAGTGTTGCAGACGAGATCAAATCTCCACCGCATGCCTCATTTGCAGAATCGCCCACATTACTGACAAGTGCCAGAGTATGTCATAACAGTCCTGTACATCTCAATCTCCACCATTGATCTTACTTATAAGTACAAGCCCGGAGCCCTTGGATCAAAGAAGAAGGCAACAAGACCGGCACTTTTTATTCCTAGCCCTCGGATCGCCCTTAACAAGAAAATTTTGAGCCGTCAGATTAGAAAAGAGAAAGGACAAATATTCTGAAGAGGATCTCAGCCGTTTATTCTGATTCTCTTTAATTCCCAAGCATCAGATCATGTCCTTTAAAATCCAAACCTTCCATCTCCCTTAAAGAAAATCTTGACCCTTCATTGGGAGCACCCGGTCCCTATAAATACCTGCATGAAAACTGTTGAAAAAAAAAAACGAAGAAAAGGGTGGTGACTATAGTGGAAAGGCTCTGAAGCTTAATTCAGTTTTGCTACTCTGCTATTTTTAAGCTTTCAAAAATAGGAAAAACTTCAGAAACCAGTTTTCTAAAGTATTTTCTTTGAAGAAGTACTGAATACTGAAACTCTCCATTTTTAGTTTGTTCATTACTTTGTGATATCCTCTCTTAGTTTCAGTTCTGCCTTCATTTCCACTTTCATTTTCCAAGCTCAACCTCATTCAAACTTGGTTGTTGTCATTTCGGTTTGACTGCATTTTAACTTGGTACTCTTCATCCCAAGGCGAACATTAGTCCTCATACTATTAGCACACAACTCTGCAACATTCGTGACTCCATAGTTAGTTCAATAGGTTCAACTTCCTACAGGTGAGTGTCTGAACTGTTGCCCTATTCAGTGTTTTTCTCTATTTTCTTTTTTTTTTTATGATCGTAATTTTCGTTAAAGTTTGTCTAATGTTAGAAGGTCCCACGTAGGTGGTTATTCTCTTGAGTTTATCTTTTGATACATCAGTTCATGTTATTTATTTGTTCTTGGTCTTTTATTATCTCTTAATGTAGGTGTTCTGGTTACGGGTAGCATATAGGTAGTTTGATAAAATGTTGGTTACCGTATCTTAACACAAGAGTTTCTTTAAATGAAAGTTTAGATAATAAATCAGAGAAAATTATAAAGACGAGCCACTAGACTAGCTCAAGAAGGTGACTGGGTAAGGTGGGGAGTCGGAGTAAAATCGAATTTCAGACTAGCAAATGAAATAGAGCAAATATGGCTTGCCAAAAGGTACTGGTAAGGCGACCACATAGGAGATCGGTAAAAATTAAGTCTGGTTTCCCCTATCTAGTCACAAGGTACCGATGAGTTAAAAGAAGCCTAATCTGGGTTCCCATTGTCTTCGGATGCCAGAACCCTTAGCCTAAGGTCCCTGCGCGATACGATCGTAATTAAATTTCAAGAGGTCGGGGGAGAATTCTTACCTGATCCTCATCCAAACCAAATAGGAGATCGGAGGAGAGTTCTTATCCGAGATCCTTTATCAAAACTCTAAAATTTCATATTAAAAGAGATCGGAGGAGAGTTCTTATCTGATTCTCAACCAAAATTTTTAATAAATATTAAAAGAGATCGAAGCAGAGTTCTTATCCGATTCTCAATTAAAAGTTTTTAATAAATATTTGAAAAGATCGGAGGAGAGTCCTTATCCGATCTTCAATCAAAATTTTTAATAAATATTTTAAAAGATCAGAGGAGAGTTCTTATCCGATCTTCAATCAAAATTTTTAATAATCATTTAAAGAGATCGGAGGAGAGTTCTTATTCGATTCTCAACCAAAAGCTTTAATAATCATTTAAAGAGGTCAGAAGAGAGTTCTTATCCGATTCTCAACCAAAAGTTTTAATAATCATTTAAAGAGATCGGAGGAGAGTTCTTATCCGATTCTCAACCAAAATTTAAATAAATATGTGGAGATCGGAGGAGAGTTCTTATCCGAGATCCCTCATTCAAACTTTAAATAGAGTATCCATAGAGATCAGAAAAGCTTTTACCTGGATTTTCTCAAATTCAAACTAAGACAGCACAATACGCAAAGTAACCCCCTAAATAAAACTGATACGCAACACCAACTCACTAAGGGTCGTCTCATTTATTTATGTATATGGGTAACCCGAATTAGTGAAAAATCAAATATTCCCTTTTATCAAAGGGATTAACATCTTCACCCTAACCCCCTAACTATCAATTTTAATAAAGAGCGTAAGGTTAAATCTGCTCACCCTCATGGAGGGACGAGGTGGGGTGCCTAACACCTTCCCCACCCATTTACGGACCCCGAACCTAGAATCTCTGTTTTTGAAGTAGTTTCATTTTAATTTATTTTCACAAATGGTTTTCTTTAATTTCCCTCAAAATTAAAGTGGCGACTCCTCACTCTTTTCCACTTCGGTGAGTGTTCGTCCAGGCGATGGCAAAATACCTTGCGACAACTTGGCGACTCCGCTGGTCCAAAAGGCAGATTTAATTTTATGCTCAAACCATAGTTAGGTGGGCTTAATTTACAAAATTCCATATGTTAATTATTGTTATTTTTGCTAACTATTTTACTTGTCTTGATTGTCTTATCTCCTACAGTACTCTTCGTCTAAAAAAAGAAAAAAAACTCCCCCGTATTGGGAAGAGGTAAAGGTGTCCCTTCACACACTGAACACTCACATAAAGTCCTCACACACTTCAGCCCATAAACCAGCTTTCTCATCCTCTAGGAAAATAGGAGGGAGTCATGTAGCGGTACCCGTGGATTTTACCCCGTTAGTATCCGTGAAGGCTTCTGCTCAGATTGAAACTCGTTCTATTTACTGTGATACCCGTGGAACTCTCCAGTTAGTATCATAGTGGTAGAATGGGGCTCTACTGTTTACAGTGGGGGCAATTTGGGAACCTGTGGCTTTTAGAAATTTAGACCTTGAGCTAAACTACCACAATAGCTGGAAGCTGTAGCAAACTACCTCATAAGATAAAACCATCCAATTAGGTAGCACCTATTCGGTATCAGGACTCTCCTTATTTTAGGACAAAAGGGACATGCTTGCTCTCACCCTATTTTGTTTGTGTTTTCTTATGTTCTTATTTTTAAGGGTAATCTTGGATCATACTGTTAGGAGGACCTATACACTTTCCTACTTTGATAAATGTGTAGGTGTTACCCTGCCAACAGTATAATTCAAAATTACCTAAATTCGTGCTGCTAACAAATTTTCCCTACAGGAATCACCGAATTAATGTCGGTAAAAGAATAAGCATCATTTTTTAACATGGCATCCTCAAGTCAGTCGGCAGAAGAAATTCCTAGACCGGAACAACATGCTAAACTGTGGTCTAAATCGCCTCAGGGTTCAATACCTCCACGAAGTGATGTTATCAGGGCAGATGCCAACTTGTTACCCCCGTTGGATCTGAGCAAAGTCGAAGTCAAAAGCACCTGCCTCGAAGGTTTATCCAGTAGTTGGGGTCGCTTCCCGATCAGGTCAAGGCACAATTTGAGGAAAAATATGGAAGGATTGCGCCCTTGATGCGAGTCAAAGTCCAAGTCCCGGTATTGAAGGCCATGCTGTCAATTTGGAATCCCAAGTATGGGGTGTTTTCTTTCAATGATATTGATACTACCCCCACTATGGAAGAATATCAAGCATTGCTAGAAATTCCTTATGCAGTGCAGAATCGGATCTACCTACACCTTAAACATAGGCAGACCTGGAAACGGTTCGCACACCTGTTGGGGATTCCCCCAGAAGAAGCAAAGGCAAGGGAAACTGTCAAAGAAAACACGCATGGATGGTATTGGACTTACCTCAGGAAGGGGTTAGATCTATACGTCCATAATAAACAATGGGAGCAAGCTTCATTGGCACTTGCTTTGGGGATCTATGGCTTGATATTATTCCCTGGGCCTCCGGGAATTATAACCTGCAGCGTTGTGGAGATATTCTGGGCAGTAGAAAAGTAGAAGGTCAATCCAATACCGGCAATTCTTGCAGAGACTTTATTAACCCTTACTTACTGTTGGTAACAAGGTAAGGGGTCCATCAAGTGTTGTTCTCAATTGTTGCACCCCTGGATTATCAGTCACATGTGCCCTGTAGAGACAAAGGGGTTAACCTGGTATCTTGACCAACCTCTTATTGAAAAGATGACCAGATTAGTAATCAGCCCAAAGGATGAGCTGCAGTGGCAAGAACAGATTCTGAGTTTCAACAGCCATGACTACTGTTGGAAGAAATTGTGGACGTCGGGTCAACCCATTTTGTTCAGCACAGGGAGTAATTGTTCAGTGTCTCTAATTGGAGTGACCAGACACACAAATTACATCTCAGCATTAGTAATGAGACAGTTAGGTTCAACCCAGTCCACAATCAGTATTGAAGAATACCACCGAGGTCATTTCCATCATGAGCTCGATAATGAAGAAGAATTGAAAGTAGCTCACAAATCCTGGGAAAGCATCACTATGATGGAAAGGTCGCCTAAAGGTCTGAGTGTCATGCTCGATTATCTTAAATGGAGGGCTGGCAGGGATCAAGGACACTTAACTGCAGATCCAACCAAATTCGAAGGCAGCGACCCTCGTCAAAACATCCTTTCAGAAGAAGCTAGCGCTCGTTTGGCCGACTCTCTACAAAAGGCGAATACCAAAAACTCGCAATTACAAGAACAAATAAAACAGTTAGAGGACCAATAGCAGATCCTCAAAAGAAAAGTAAGAAGGCTCAGGGAAGACGCAATGACTGAAAAGATAGGGTTTAAAGAGCAAGAAACACGATGGGAAAGGGAAAAGAGCCCTCTCCAAGCTACAATAAAAGAAGCAGAAGTACAGAATGGCAAGCTCCAAGAGAAAATGAAATACCAGGAGATACTCATAGAAGAGTATAAACAAGAAAGCAAAAAGAAGAAGCTTAAACTAAAGGAGCAAGCATAGCTTATCAATGATATCCTGAGAGAATGTGCTAAAGAAAGGAAGGAAAAAGAGAGACAAGCCACCCTCTATCAAGAGCTAAAAGAAAATGTTGATCAGCTGGAGAGAATGATAGCACAGGGGAAACAAGAACTATTACCTAAATCCGAGTATGCCCTGAGGATATTCAACCCCGCCAGACAAGAAGAAAGGCTTTATGAATATCTCAGGAAATGTCATTACATTATACAAAACCTCTCGAGCCTAGACCAATGTAAAGAATGCCATTTACGAATTATTCAATTAATGGAACAACTTTCGAGCCATTGTTTAGCAAAATTGTGAATGAATAGTATGACTCCCGTAGGAACCCCCTCGCTAGGGTTATGCAAAAAATTGGATGCGCCATATGGACAGGTATCATGGATGCGCATTCAATCCAGTCATTCACCGTCGGACTATCGAACGATGCCATGATAAAATTGATGCAATTATTCTTCTGCATATTTCATTCTTGGCTCTCAGATGCCACCGTATCCTTTTTCCAAACCAGGACCCTTTTAATTTTTAACAAAATTCAAAATTCACTAAAAAGTTTTTTTTTTCCTATAGAAAATCAACGTTGCTTCAAACAAAGCAAGCCTGACCAGACACACAGTTCAACCCAGACGAGTGTACTTAACAAGGTCACGAACAAGAAGGCTAATGGAAGACCAGGAACAAGTCCAGAACCTACAAGGACAAGTGTCCGAACTGAAAGACCAGGTCTCAGAGCTCATGAGACTAATGAGAGAGATGTCCCATAATAAGCCTGCTTCAGAGCCTAACTTACCCCTACCTCCCCCACATCCTACAACGATTGATTCTCATCATGCTTCAACCTCTTTCACCTTTCAGCCACCTATCCCGGATCTGATAATAACCGTCAATCCGGCTCCCCTGAATAATGACCCACCTTTCTCCCATTACTCAACTGTCCCAAATGCAGAGCCATACCCTTCAATCCTGATCCCTCCGGTTTATTCTGCCCCTCATTTCCCAGCTGGGGGAGTATTTCATGCAATAGGGGGGAAAATAAGACGAGAGAAAATGAGAAGCTGTCTGCTCTAGAAGAGATATTAAGAGCGATAGAGGGACTGAACATGTATGGTTCAGTTGATGTGGCGTCACTGAGATTAGTGCCTGATGTGGTGGTGCCGCCTAAGTTCAAGGTCCCAGACTTTGACAAATACACCGGGAATTCAAACCCTCGCATTTACTTGGCCACTTATATGGCTAAAATGTCTGCCCTAACGGAAGACGATATACTCTTGGTTTAGTTCTTTCACGAGAGTCTCTCCGGGGCAGCCTTGATGTGGTGTATTCAGTTAGACAGGAGCAAATTATGCTCCTGGAAAGATTTGGCTGACGCTTTCTTGAAATAATACAAGTTCAACTATGACGTGGCCCCCACAAGGAGAGACCTCCAAAACTTGATACAGAGGGAAAGAGAAAGCTTCAAAGAATATGCCCAGAGGTGGAGAGAGAAAGCGGCAGAAGTATATCCTCCGGTTACTGATAATGAGCTTTGCTCCCTGTTCATCGAGACATTGAAGGCTCCATACTTCAATCTGATGATTGGAAACACTTCCAATAGCTTCTCGGACATCATCCAAGCTGGTGAGAGGATAGAAGCTAACTTAAGGATGGGACGACTGCAGGAGTTGACTGAGAATCCTGTAAAGAAAACTGCCAGTTTTGGCAAGAAGAAAGAGGGTGATGTGCATTCCATCACCCGACAGAACACCCAATCTTCATTACCTCCAAATAACTACCGGCCATATCCTCCCCCTCATGGCCAAACCATTGCAAACATTCCACCCCCTTTCCCAAATTATCCTCACCCATGCCCACAGTATCCACCCCCGACAACTTACCAGCCCAGACCACCTCCTCAACCTATTCAACCCAGACCACCTCAAAATAACCCGAGACCACAAAGAAATCCTGATCCACCTCTTCCCCTGCCACTTAGCGAAATATACCGATACCTCGTCGGTATAAATCAAATAGTGCCGATTCCCCTTGACCCAATTCAGCCGCCATACCCCAGGTGGTATGATGCCAGTGCCCGGTGTGAGTATCATGGAGGGGCACAGGGGCACTCTACTGATAATTGTGGGGCACTCAGAGGGAGAGTACACGCCCTAATCAGAAACGGATGGTTAAAAATCGAAGGGAATGGCTCCCTTCCCAATGTCACCTCAAACCCATTGCCCAATCACGGTACGGGCAGTGGCGTGAATATGATAGATTCAGAAGGAGAAGGGTCAACTTTGGAGATAGATCAACTGATTCCTCACTTTGAGGAAATCTTTACAATGGCAGTGAGGGAAGGTTATCTCTACCCTCAAACACCAGAGCCTGAAAATAATGCGGGATGCCCCTATCATGGAGGAGCAGCTGACCACGAGCTGCAAAATTGTGAGGAGTTCAAACAAGAGGTCCAGAACCTACTGTCCCTCAAGGTCTTAAGATGCCAAGCAAGGTCGAAAATGGAGAGCGGAGTAAATGCAGCCCGATTCAGCCAAAATGCCTCTAATCACAGAATGACTTTCACTATCCCAACATCATCACCACCAGTAACAATCATCCGACCCCCGTCCTGAAGGAACGGAAGCGTGAAAAACACAAGTTTATACCATTAAATTCAAAAATTTTCATCTAGGGTCACATACATCATGCAAGATTTATTTTTATCTATTTGATTTCAATGATAAACAACATATTAAAACTCTTTTAATATGTTTTTGGATCTGTATTTGCCATTTAAGATTTTAAAATTAATCAGATTAATTTTAGAACCCTAGATTAAATCAAGAACGATTACACTAACCTCTTGATGCACTACAACGTATCTGCGCCTTTGAGATTCGTCTTCAGGACACTAGATGTTGTCCCTCTAGTTTGTCCACACCAAGAACACCTATGGCAGCCCTTGAATAGTTTCTAAAGCTTTTTCTATTAATTAGAAAATCAAGTTCTGCCTTTTAAGAGATTAAAGATGTAAACAGGACACTAGAAACAATTTCTATTGTTCTTAATTCAAGAGATTGATGGCTAATCTCTTTGAATTGATAAGAGATGAAGAAGAAGAGAGAAAAACCCTCAAAGTGGCGTGACAAAGGAGTGTGGCTGCTGGTTGTGTTTTATTTTTCTCATAACAACACTTATATAGCTAGGTTAACACATTAAACCCTTGCCACATGTCACCCTTTGATTAGCTCTAGGTTTAAGTGACCCAATCACATTGTGCCAAGTGTCAAACCTATATTTAATCTTGATTTTAATCATCTTACATGATTAAAAACATTTGGCAAGCTTATGTGTAATCCCATGTGTCACCATCATGGTGCCACGTGTCACACTGCAAAAATGACCAAAATGCCCCTGTGTCTTAATTTTGAGTTCTCAACCCAAAATAATTATTTTTCTTCTTCTAATTAATTTATATCAAATATAAATTAATTAATTAATCTCTATTAATTAATTTCTCATTAATTAAATTCATATTTAAACACTTTAAATATAAATTTAACTTATATTATACATCCAATAATCTAAATTTGGTTTCAAGTCATGCTAGGGACTTTGCAATCTAATTGCAAACCAAACCTATTTAATTAATCAATTAAACTCTTTAATTAATTAATTAAATCATATTTAAATAGGTGATAACTTGTGTATGTGTGTGACTTACTCGGCTCATCACTAATTGGCAATGAGACATGATATCAACTCTTAATATCATCAGAACTCTTTCTTACCATAAATGATTTCTCTAAATCATTTTATGAACCTCATAGACCATGGTTAACACCTAGCATAGCATGCCATGGCCACCCAATTAGTAATAAGATTTACCTTAAGTGAACCTATAATCATATGTTACCATGCACTAGAATCTCTCTGTTACAAAATCCCAACTCAAGCTAGAGTCATGGTTTATGTCAAACTCCATTTGCTATGAATATTATGTTCTCTTTTAATTCCAGTTCTTGATTAAAAAGATTTTTTCATCATAAACTCTTTTCTGAATAAATCTATCTGTTCTGGCCAGGAACTTGAAACATCAAGAACAATTAAATGAACATAGGATTTTATCTCTATTTACTTAGAGGAACAGATTCCATCTTGATCAACACCTACCTCCATATATAACTAGTAGGAGCCAACACATGCCCATATACCCATACACAGTACAAGTATGAAAGCAGTATCAAACTCAAACTCCCTATATACAAGATAACTATGCTATCTCAGGTCTAAAGATTATATGCACTGATATGATTTATGACAAAACATTGACAAGAGTAAACTCCATGTGCTTGTCATAAGTGTCACTGGTTTGGCCTACTTATCATGTATAAGTGCCTATCATGTTTGTTATATGGCATGAGACTCACCATTCCATCTTATTTATATCTCATATAAATAACGTGGGAACAAACATGAATACAATCTTTCTGGATAAGTCATGTCCTTATTATGAAGTATCCTTGATTGTGAACCTATTTATGATACTTTGTGCTAGAAATATTGTCACTCATATTCTTAACAACTTAAGAATAATATTTCTAACAAAATATCAATGGACCTTTTCTATTACACATAAATATATTATGTAAACGGAAAAGTGGAAATGCCTTTTATTAATAAAATATGTACAAGATACATACTAAATGATATGCTCTAGGGCATACTACTAACAATCTCCCACTAGCACTAGAGCCATTCATTACAATACCTTAGACCCATCTTCTCAAGATGTCAGTCTAACTGAGCTTGTGACAAAGGCTTAGTGAATGGATCAGCTGAATTTTTCAGCTGATGTTATTTTTTCTGCATGACTATATCGCCTTGCCCAACTATATCTCTGATAATGTGATAGTGCCTTTCTATGTGTTTGGATTTTGGGTGAGACCTTAGTTCCTTAGCTCGCATGATCGCTCCATTATTGTCACAAAGGTAATGGAACCGCCGACTCAATGGAAGGAACTACCGTAAGTTCTGGCACGAACTTTTTATCCAAACAGCTTCCTTTGCAAAGATCTCGATGCAAGAATATACTCACCTCAGAGTGGAATCAGTAGTCGTGCTCGCTTGGAACTCTTCCAACCGATCGCACCTCCATTACAAATGAACACATATCCAGAGGTAGACTTTCTATCATCGATATCCGATTGGAAATCAAAATCGATAACCATCCAATTGCAAGTCTTCCACTTCCATAAATCAAGAATAAATCCTTAGTTCTTCTCAAGTACTTAAGGATATTCTTGGATACTATCCAGATGTTCCAAACCTGATTGGATTGATACCGCTAGTCAAACTAACAGCATATGCGATATCCGACCTAGTACACAACATTGCATACATTAAACTTCCAATAGCCGAAGCATATGGAATCCTGGCCATCTTATCTCTTTCTTCAGGTGTCTTTGGAGACATCTCTTTAGAAAGGTGGATACCATGTCTCACTGGTAACAATCCTCTCTTGGAATCAAGCATGTTAAACCTCTTTAACACCTTTTCCAAGTATAGACTTTGGGATAAACCAATTATTCTTTTCGCTTTATCTCTATAGATGCGAATCCAAAGAATATAGGTTGCCTCCCCTAAATCTTTCATGGAGAATGTATTTGACAACCATACCTTTATAGTCGTCAACATACCTGTGTCATTACCCATCAATAGTATGTCATCCACATATAAGACAAGGAAAGTGATAGCACTATCACTAACCTTCTTATATACACATGGCTCATCCTCATTCTTTGATAAAACCAAAGGATTTAATGGCTTCATCAAAACGGATATTCCAACTCCTCGAAGCTTGTTTCAACACATAAATGGATCGCTTTAGCTTGCATACCTTGGAACCATCTTGGGATTCAAATCCCTTAGGTTGTTCTATGAAAATGTTTTCTTCAATGTATCCATTGAGAAAAGCTGTTTTGACATCCATCTGCCAAATCTCATAATCATAGTACGCAGCTATTGCTAATAAAATCCTAATAGATTTAAGTATGGCAACAGGCGAGAAAGTCTCCTCATAGTCAATTTCTTGCCTTTGGCGAAACCCTTTCGCTACTAGCCTTGCCTTATAGGTCTCTACCTTTCCATCAGAACCAATTTTCTTCTTGAAAACCCATTTGTTCCCTATAGGTACAATACCTTCAGGTGGGTCAACAAGATCCCAAACTTGATTCTTATACATGGAATCAATCTCGGATTTCATAGCTTCAATCCATTTTGAAGAGTCTATATCTGATATAGCTTCTTCATAGGTAAGTGAATCATCCCCATGATCTACTTCTTCATAAGTAGACAACTCTTGTTCTTCTTCATGAAGAAAACCATATCTCACAGGTGGGTGAGATACCCTGGTTGTTCTACGAGGAACAGCTGTAGATGTTTCATTAACGGGTATAGGTTGACTAGATGGATCTATATCCATCTGATCTGTTGGTTGGTTAGAATTCTCCAATTCTAACTCTATTTGCCTTCCTTTGCCTCCTTCTTGAACAAACTGTTGTTCAAGAAATATGGCATCTCTACTTATCACAACCTTTTGTGAAGTAGGCAAATAAAAATAATATCCAAAACTATCTTTTGGATATCCATGAAATCGATCTCTTTCTGATATGGTATCGAATTGATCATTGTTCAGCTTTTTGATATAAGCTTGACAACCCCAAATCTTAAAATGCTTAAGAATTGGTTTTCTTCCATGCCATATCTCATAAGGTGTGGAAGAAACCGATTTTGATGGAATCCTATTTAGAATATACAAAGTCGATTCTAATGCAAATCCTCAAAAGGAGATTGGCATATCAAGATAGCTCATCGCATCACGCACCATATCCAATAGGGTACGATTTCTCCTTTCGTGATACACCATTCACCGTATGCGTTCTGGAGGAGTCACCGAGAAACAATGCCATGCTCTCTCAAGTATTCATCAAATTCAAGACTCAAATATTCACCTCCACGATCCGATCAAGAGCTTTAATATTCTTTCTGTTTGATTTTCTACTTGATTTAAATTCTTTGAACTATTCAAAGTATTAATGTTAGTATTTCATCAAAAACAAATACCAAAATCTTGATTTATAAACAATAAAGTAAATAAAATAATGAAAGCCCCCTCTAGCCATTTCTTTAAATGGACCACATACATCACTATGTATTAGCTCCAAAATATTTTCACTCTTAGCCCTTGTCCAACAAAGGGTGATCTAGTCATTTTGCCTCAAGGCAAGATTCACAAGTTGGAGTAGGCTCAGAGCCCAATGAGGATAAAATCCCCATTTTCTCCGCTTTTGCAATCCTATCTTCCGCAACATGACATAACCTTAAGTGCCAAATAAATATTGAAATTGAGTTGTTTATCACCATGGCATTGCATACATTTAGATTTCTATACTTTGCGTTGGAAACACTTTCTTACGGCAATGGAAACACTTTCTGTTGGTAATGGAAACACTTTCCGCTGGCGGTGGAGACACTTTCCTTTGCCTTTATCGCCTTTAGTCTTCCTTTCTGCTTAGCTATTTTCTTGAAGGACCAGAACTGAGGTTTCTTTTTCTTATTGCCCTTCTTCTTGTTGGACTTTCTAGCGTAAGAAGATGCAACAAAGCTACCTCTTTTCCTTTATTGCTCGGCATATTCTTTTGGGCAATAACCAGATGTTGACTAAACTAGCTAAGGTGCATTCCTGTTTAGTCATATGGAAATTTGTCACAAAATTCCCAAAGGACTCAGGAAGGGACTGAAGGATCAAATCCGTCTGTAGTTGGAAATCCATGTTGAAGTCAAGATGTTCCAACTGCTCAATCAGCCGAATCATCTTGTGGACATGATCCCCAACATTCTGTCTCTCAGACATCCTCATACGGAATAGCTATCTAGATATCTCATACCTAGCATTCCTGCTGTGCTCACCATACAACTCTTGTAGGTGAAGGAGGATCTCACTCGCACTCTGCATGTTCTCATGTTGCTTCCGTAATTTATTACTCATGGAAGCAAGTATGTAACACTTAGCTCTCATATCATGCTCCTTCCACTTGTCCAAAGTTTCATGTTCCTCTTGTGTGGCCTCTGGAGGTAAGGGACCAGGAACATTTGAATCTAGAACATATCCTATTTGTTCAAGGTTCAGGACAAGTTTCAAATTTCTTAGCCAATCAGATAGATTAGGTCCTGTCAACCTATTGTGATTAAGTATGCTTGCAAGGATATTGGATGGTGGTGGTTGTTCTATGCTCATTATTATCAGAAAATTAATTGCGTAAATAACCGATTAATTAGTAAATGTATCATGTAATTAACCAAATATGATTATGGTCTTTTAATCAAATTGGTCCTCCCAATAACTTAGCGAATCCTACACTTCCAAAGTAGAAAACGTAAATCCTAGTTGGATGGATTTTTAGTGGGTGATTGAATTCTTATAATTCTATTGATCATCCTCAGGTACATCCATTATTGGAATTACAATAAACTATAAGTGAGCAACTCCTTGCCCATCACATCTCATGTGAGGTTCAATCCTTTACCTAGCCCCTAATGCTCAAAATCTCAGGTACATCATTTATTGACTTATCTTGCATTAGTTAAGTTGATCCCATTGAGCCAGTAATTATGCAAATAATTTTAATGTCCTCCGGTACATCCAACATTGGCCACTAAACAATTTACATATTTACAACATCTCATGCTTAACAATTATTCTTAAGAAAATCTCTTAAATAAATTGCATCTTATGCAACTATTTAAAATTTCTTAAAATAATTGCCCCAATGGAGGGCCTATGTTATAATTATTTTAATTATAGCATTTCCAACTTAGTCATTTGTTTGGAAGATTTTATGGTCATTCTATTTACTATTAAGGTCTCACTTTGCACATTATCCATTTAGCATGCATATATCATATAATTGCATACATTCCCATACATCTCATGCATTCATGGATAAGCAGTAAATATGGTATGATCATGGACTTTCTAAGGGATTCAATTCTGAGCCACCAAGAATTGAATCAGGGCATTCCTAGGTGCATTTCATTCATTCATTCATTCATTTTACAAGAGATGCTGAAGGAGTACATAATCAACACTTGATCTTGAATTCCTCCCACTGGTCCCACCAATGCTCTTAACCTCCTTGAACTTCTTGCAATCCAATATTACATGGTAATCCTTGGCATACCAAGGCGAATTTACAAGAACTTAAATAAATGAAATTACAACCCAAAAATTATTATAAACTTAATAATACATGCCCAAAATAAATTAAAATAAATTAATTAATTTACAATCCCAAAGAAACATAAAAGAAATAAATCCAATCACATTGGTCTTTTATAGTCCATGATCATCCATCATGCATATCACTATTTAACAATTAAATAAAACATACATACTTAAATTAAATTGAATATCTCATATTCAACTTAAAAATCCAGATTTGAATATGATTCAAATAAATTTAAAAATTCAGATTTGAATCTCATTCAAACAAATTTAAAAATTCAGATTTGAATCACATTCAAACAACTTTAAAAATTCAGATTTGAATCACATTCAAACATTTTTTAAAAAATCAGATTTGAATCACATTCAAATATTTTTTAAAAAATCAGATCTGAATTTTATTCAATCAATTTTAAAAAATCAGATTTAAATATGATTCAAACAACTTTAAAATTCAGATTTGAATCACATTCAAACAACTTTTAAAATTCAGATTTGAATCACATTCAAACAATTTTTAAAATTCTGATTTGAATCATAATTTAATTGTGTGATAAAAATTCTAATTAAACAATTTAATTAGACATAAAATGGATCTTAAATCATACAACAATTGCACATTCACCATCCATTTACCTTTGCACACCATTGTGATGCATCAACCATGCGCACCATGGTGTTCATCATTTGTGCCGCCACTTTGACTTTGCAACCAGCAATAAACTCTTGATCTCATGATCAAACACATAATTAAATCATATAAACATCAATCTAAATGGCAAATATAGTGGCTCTGATACCAATTGAAGGAACAGAAGCGTGAAAAACACAAGTTTATACCATTAAATTCAAAAATTTTCATCTAGGGTCACATACATCATGCAAGATTTATTTTTATCTATTTGATTTCAATGATAAAAAACATATTAAAACTCTTCTAATATGTTTTTGGATCTGTATTTGCCATTTAAGATTTTAAAATTAATCAGATTAATTTTAGAACCCTAGATTAAATCAAGAACGATTACACTAACCTCTTGATGCACTGCAGCGTGTCTGCGCCTTTGAGTTTCGTCTTCAAGACACCAGATGTTGTCCCTCTAGCTTGTCCACACCAAGAACACCTATGGCAGCCTTTGAATAGCTTCTAAAGCTTTTTCTATTAATTAGAAAATCAAGTTCTGCCTTTTAAGAGATTAAAGATGTAAACAGGACATTAGAAACAATTTCTAGTGTTCTTAATTCAAGAGATTGATGGCTAATCTCTTTGAATTGATAAGAGATGAAGAAGAAGAGATAAAAACCCTCAAAGTGGCGTGACAAAGGAGTGTGGCTGCTGGTTGTGTTTTATTTTTCTCATAACAACACTTATATAGCTAGGTTAACACATTAAACCCTTGCCACATGTCACCCTTTGATTAGCTCTAGGTTTAAGTGACCCAATCACATTGTGCCAAGTGTCAAACCTATATTTAATCTTGATTTTAATCATCTTACATGATTAAAAACATTTGGCAAGCTTATGTGTAATCCAATGTGTCACCATCTCATGGTGCCACGTGTCACACTACAAAAATGACCAAAATGCCCCTGTGTCTTAATTTTGAGTTCTCAACCCAAAATAATTATTTTTCTTCTTCTAATTAATTTATATCAAATATAAATTAATTAATTAATCTCTATTAATTAATTTCTCATTAATTAAATTCATATTTAAACACTTTAAATATAAATTTAACTTATATTATACATCCAATAATCTAGATTTGGTTTCAAGTCATGCTAGAGACTTTGCAATCTAATTGCAAACCAAACCTATTTAATTAATCAATTAAACTCTTTAATTAATTAATTAAATCATATTTAAATAGGTGATAACTTGTGTATGTGTGTGACTTACTAGGCTCATCACTAATTGGCAATGAGACATGATATCAACTCTTAATATCATCAGAACTCTTTTTTACCATAAATGATTTCTCTAAATCATTTTATGAACCTCATAGACCATGGTTAACACCTAGCATAGCATGCCATGGCCACCCAATTAGTAATAAGGTTTACCTTAAGTGAACCTATAATCATATGTTACCATGCACTAGAATCTCTCTGTTACAAAATCCCAACTCAAGCTAGAGTCATGGTTTATGTCAAACTCCATTTGCTATGAATATTATGTTCTCTTTTAATTCCAGTTCTTGATTAAAAAGATTTTCTCATCAGAAACTCTTTTCTGAATAAATCTATCTGTCCTGGCCAGGAACTTGAAACATCAAGAACAATTAAATGAACATAGGATTTTATCTCTATTTACTTAGAGGAACAGATTCCATCTTGATCAACACCTACCTCCATATATAACTAGTAGGAGCCAACACATGCCCATATACCCATACACAGTACAAGTATGAAAGCAGATCAAACTCAAACTACCTATATACAAGATAACTGTATATCTCGTGTCTAAAGATTATATGCATCGATATGATTTATGACAAACCATTGACAAGAGTAAACTCCATGTGCTTGTCATAAGTGTCACTGGTTCGCCTACTTATCATGTATAAGTGCCTATCATGTTTGTTATATGGCATGAGACTCACCATTCCATCTTATTTATATCTCATATAAATAACTTGGGAACAAACATGAATACAATCTTTCTGGATAAGTCATGTCCTTATTATGAAGTATCCTTGATTGTGAACCTATTTATGATACTTTGTGCTAGAAATATTGTCACTCATATTCTTAACAACTTAAGAATAATATTTCTAACAAAATATCAATGGACCTTTTCTATTACACATAAATATATTATGTAAATGGAAAAGTGGAAATGCCTTTTATTAATAAAATATGTACAAGATACATACTAAATGATATGCTCTAGGGCATACTACTAACACGTCCCAGCTCCCAGTTACAAACACTCGTGCTGTACCCTGGAACTATGATTTCTAAGTCTTCACCCAAGGAGCATTGAGCAATACACCGGCTCCTAGCCTTGCCTCACCTTCAGTACCTCTTAAATCGTGCTTCGCTCCTAACGAGCACTTCAAGATGACTTACGCTGGACGTTCTGGTAATGCTACTCCCCAATCAAACCCCCAGCCCATCACTACCACAAAATCCTCCCCACTTGAGCAAGAAGTTGAGTTTATAACCCAAAGTGGGAGATGTTACGGGGGTAAAGAGAAAGAAAGAAGAGAGGGAAAGTAAAAATGGGAGAGCCCCAAGAGAATACAGAAGAGGAGGTTGAGAAAGTGGAGAAGGGAGAACTTGCCGGATCAAACGAAGAGGAGGAGCTGTTACTTCAAATAATGAAGCAAAGTGAGTACGACGTTGTTGAACAGTTAAGAAAGACACCTGCTCAAATTTCACTATTGTCGCTGATTCTGAGCTTAGAGGTGCACCGTCAAGCCTTGCAGAAAATTCTGGATTAGGCCTTCGTAAACCCCGACATCACACCGGGGCAATGTGAGAAAATAGTGGGACAAATTCAGGCATCCAGCTTTGTTACTTTTTCAGAAGAAGAGATAGACCCGGCAGGCCTAAAGCACACTAAGGCTCTGCATGTGACAGTAAAGTGTAAAGGTTGCATAGTTGCCAAGGTCCTCATTGACAATGGATCTGCATTCAACGTCTTACCTAATGCTACTTTGGCTAGGCTACCGGTCGACTGGTCAAACGTACGTCAAAGTGCTATGGTGGTAAGAGCTTTTGATGGCACAAGGAGGGAGGTACTGGGAGACATTGACCTACCACTCCAAATCGGTGCATGCACCTTCAACGTCACGTTCAAAGTGATGAACATTGAACCTGCATACACTATGTTGCTGGGGAGGCCTTAGATCCATTCAGCAAATGCCGTTCCTTCAACTTTACACCAAAAGATCAAATACATTATGGACGGCAAAATCATCACGGTGAAAGGGGAGGAAGCCATACTGGTCACCAAGCCGCAATCACTTCCTTATGTGGAAGCAGCTGAGGAATCATTGGAAAGCTCTTTTCAAGCTCTAGAGTTGCAAGACACTATCCTGAGGGATGAAGGGGCTACGGCTATGGTAGCAAAGGTGATGCTAAAGAGTGGTTATGAAAAGGGCAAGGGGTTAGGCGCCACATTGCAAGGGATTGTCGAACCTATACCAGCCATCTAGAAGGTTGGCCGTTACGGCTTGAGTTATGAGGAAGATGCTCACTGCATGGACAATTCTCGATGAGAAATATGCTTTGGGATCGAGGTTTGATCGTAAAGTCGGGAAAGTGAAGGTAGTCCCGAGAATCACAAATGTCTTCACCAAGCCTGTTATTGAAAATCCGTGAAAATTGAAGAATCACCAGATGAACCATCCATTGATGTCATCCATCTCAATTCCTTGTATGAAGCCCTGATCTCGCCAATAGCTGAAGGGCAAGAACTGGACAGCTAGACAGCAGAGGACATTCCTGTACTCAATTTCGAGTCCATTCATCAATTAACACCTAATAATCTAATAGACTCAGAAATTCCTCTGGTTAATTTTGAAATCCCCATAACTACCATTACTTCAAGTGATTCTGAGGAGGAACTCGTAGAAGAAAGGGATGAAAGAGATGAACCTTCCCTGGTACCTTACAGGGACAAAACGCACACCGTGAATTTTGTCACAGAAGAAATAAAAAGAGAACTTAAAGTTGTGGAGAGTGCACTAGAAGATATGGTCAGTCTACTCAAAGAATTCTTGGACGTATTTTCATGGAGCTATGACGATATAACCAGCTTAGACCCCCAGATTGTGACACACAAGATTCTCCTAATTCCCGGAACGATCCCGGTAAAGCAAAAGCTGAGAAGAATGAACCCTGACACGCTGCTCAAAGTCAGGGATGAAGTCAAAAGGCAGTATGATGCTGGGTTTCTAGAAGTAGTCAAATATCCTCAATGGATAGCTAACATTGTCCTGGTAATGAAGAAAGACAAAAGAGTCGTGGTGTACGTTGATTACGTGATCTTAATAAAGCAGCCCAAGGATGATTTCCTCCCGCATAGACGCGTGCGCAGACAATGCCGCAGATTGGGCAGATGTTCATGTATCGATGGAGCATCTGGGTACAATCAAATCCTCATGGATGAACAGGATAAGGAGAAAACCGCTTTTGTCACTCAGTGGCGAGTATTCTGTTATCGGGTCATGCCATTTGGCTTAAAGAATGTAGGCACTACCTACCAACGTGCTATGGTCACATTATTCCATGATATGATGCACAAAGAAGTGGAGGTACGTGGATGATATGATCATCAAATCCAGGGAAGGAGAAAGCCATGTGTAGGTGCTAAGAAAAGTATTCGAGAGACTCAAGAAGTATCAGCTAAAATTGAACCCTGCCAAATGTGTGTTCGAAGCTAAATCTGGGAAGTTGTTGGGATTCATAGTGATTGAGAAGGGAATAAAAGTAGATCCAGACAAAGTTCAAGCTATTCAAGAGATGCCATCCCCAAAGACGTAAAGGAGGTGCGTAGCTCGGGAAGTCAACTACATTTCGAGATTTATTTCAACCTCACCGCTAAGGTCGAGCCTATCTTTAGATTACTCCAAAGAACAACACCGCTCAATGGGATTTAGTTTTCCAATAGGCTTTCGAGAGAATTAAGTAGAAGATCGTTGATTCTATACATGGTCTGTCCAAATGTAATTCAATGGGATGTGTTTTAAAGGGGCGCATGATGACACCGTCGAAAGGAAAGCCATCTACTATTTGAGTAAGAAGTTCAATGATTATGAGTCTAGGTACTCTTTCCTAGAGAAAACTTGTTACGCATTAGCCTGGGCAGCAAATCGACTTAAACACTACATGTTGAATCATAAGATATGGCTCATCTCTAGGATGGATCCATTTAAGTATGTATTCAAAGCCCATTTT